>NW_027064156.1:0-27841 GCF_032884065.1 Artemia franciscana
GCTCAAGGGCAATCGTTAGAAAAATGCGGTAAAGATCTGAATACGGATTGTTTTCCCATGGACAATTATTATGTTGCATGTTCAAGAGTTGGTAAACCTGACAATCTATTTATATGGACAGACAATGATACAGCAAAGAATGTTGTGTATTCGCAAGTTTTGAGTAGGTAAATAAATTCTATCTATATATATAAAAATAAGTTGTCTGTGTGTTATGTCTGTCGAGTGACGTCACGTTTGTGTGTCGACTGACGTCATGTTTGTCGACTGACGAAATTACAGACCGGGACATCGGGACACAAATGACGACCGGGACACCGGGACATAGGGAATGTAAGTGATAACCAGGACACTCAAAGAGAAAGTGACCGGTACACAAGGAATGTTCGATTAGCAATCACCATCAACAAAGCATAAGGAAACAAATGACGACCGTTACACAGGGAATATAAATGAAGACCGGGACAAAAATGACGACCTGACACCGGGACACAGGGAATATAAATGACGACCGTGACACTCAAAGAGAAATTACAGACTGGGACACCGGGACACAAATGACGACCGGATAAAGGGAATATAAATGACGACCGGGACATAGGGACAAAACTACAACGGGGACACCAGGGGGAACAGGGGGATATATAAATGACGACGGGGACACAGGGAATGTTCGATTAGTAATCACGATCAACAAAGCTCAAGGGCAATCATTAGAATACTGAGGTATAGATCTGAATACAGATTTTATTTCCCATGGACAACTATATGTTGCATGTTTAAGAGTCGGTAAACCTGACAATCTATTTATATGCACAGACAATGGGACAGCCAAGAATGTTGTATATTCGCAAGTTTTACGCAGTTAAATATATATATATATATATATATATATATATATATATATATATATATATATATATATATATATATATATATATATATATATATATATATATATATATATATATATATATGTATATATACATGTATATTCACAGGTGGGACATAGGGACACAACAACAATGGCGCGTAACTAATATGGCGCGTAACGACTTACGCGCGCGGGGGGGGGGGGAGGGTGGGGCTTGGGGGGGGGGGGGGTCGAAGCGCCCCCACCAACTAGGTGTTGGGGTGGCGCGAAGCGCCACCCCAACAGCTAGTCTTCTATAATAACTAAAGTGTAGTTGTAAATTTCTGATGTAAAATCAAAAGTCATATCTGACGTCTCTAACCGTTTTCGATGGAGTATATCTTCGGACATTTTTGATTTATATTTTTCCTATAACTCTCTAGGAGCTGATGGAGAGCAAGTTGTTGATATGATGCCAAACAATGCACGAATTTGACTTGGAGTTGACGTTTCGCACGCGTCATTGATGCAGTTATCCCAGTGTTGGTCATTCTCCAATAAATTCAGAGCTTGGCATGCACTACGGTAAGTGTCATGTATAGTACGGTTTACAGTTCTCAAATACTCAAAGGACATCGGACCAGGTACATTCACCAAAAGCATTCCCAAATCTTGAAGAAGTTGGTTGGCCATAAATACGCACAAATCTTCAATAATAACTAAAGAGTAGTTATCAATTTCTGATGTAAAATCAAAAGTCATATCTGACGTCTCTAACCGTTTTCGGTGGAGTATATCTTCGAAAATTTTCGATTTATATTTTTCCCATAACTCTTTAGGAGCTGAAGGAGAGCAAGTTGTTAGTATGATTCCAAACAATGCATGAATTTAACTTGGAGTTGACGTTTCGCACGCGTCATTGTTTCAGTTATCCCAGTGTTGGTCATTCTCCAATAAATTCAGAGTTTGGCAGGCTCTAATTTAAGTGCCATGTATAGTACCGTTTACAGTTCTCAAATACTCAAGGGACGTCGGACGGGTACATTCACCAAATCAGGCGTAGAAAGAAGCATTCATGTTGATTGGGGTGAACGGTGTAGACTCTTCCTATCGTGGTATCTTTGAAGATGGTAGGTTGGCCGTCGACTGACTTACAATGTTTTCGACGTTCAAATACTTTATTTTTAGTATTCCACGTGTAATACGAAGGCACTTCAGTATAGAGCAGTTTTTTTCAAAAGAATCATTTTTGCATAGCGAAAAGAAAGCAGTTAACTTTGTATCCGGTGAATTCAGGGCTCTTTGTTGCACGTTGGATTCCGAAAAATAAACACGTTGACCATTCTGTAAATATACCGCTAAGTGAACAACAGCTGGACTACGTTCATATATCGGAAATGAAAGAATTTGCCTAACAGCTTCATTACTGCTTATGTATCTTCCAGCCTGATATTTTAAGATTTTGTCGATATCTTTGATTTCGGACTGCAAGCCAAAAACTGCCATGTCCCTGCCTTTGTTGACGTATTTACATATGTATTTGATTGCCTTTACGGAGTTACAGTATTCAACGTTTATGTCTGCATTAAATGCTTTTGATAATAATGGGGTATATGGAACAACCCACTGGTTATCTGCTTCGATGGTGGTACCTTTACGCTTCTTTTATATGTCAGACTGGAGAATGAAGGTCCCAGGTTCAAATCCTGGTTAGGCTTAGGCAGCTTTTATTTGGTTTTTGTTTTAGTTTAATAAAAACCAGCGAAATGTTGCGCAAAGAGAAAAAACAGGTAATTACAAATATCTTTGTATATATTTTAACAAGGTATTGCAACAATTCTAAAACCTTAAAGAGAGAACCGAAATTTGGAATCTTAGTAAAAAATAGGAGTTATACATTACATTTCTTCATTAGTCAATATCGTTGAAAAGACTGCAGATTTTTAGCAAGTAAAACTAACGAAACTAAATCCTTTAGGTCCAAACCAAAAGTGCTAGTCTCTGTTTCTTGGCCCTCTAGTCAGGAAGTGTGAACAAGAGTTGGGGCCCAGTCATCCTATGTTTTTGCACACACGAAAACGCAAACACATTTTATCTTGTTCTACAATTCTTTTAAAAAGTTAAAACAGTTGTAAATTTTACACATTATTGCATAAACGTAATAAGTTTTGACGTCACTCATACGAATTTCTTTCCAAAATTAAAAATATTGACGATTTTTTTTTAAATTTATCACTTATCTAGATATATCTTTAGTTAGAAAATCACAGAAAACCAAGTTTTCCGAAAAATATGGAGCTGTTACTGAGAAAAAATATGTACAATAATCTTTATTTAAACAGATAGTATAATAATAATAATAATAATTAAGAAAATTTGTAAAACACATTAATTTGGTTAATAATATACCATTTAAAACACCAAATTGAATATACCGGACTAGTCACTCGCTGAGAGAGGCTGTCAGACTGGAGAATGAAGGTCCCAGGTTCAAATCCTGGTTAGGCTTCGGCAGCTTTTATTTGGTATTTGTTTTAGTTTAATAAAAACCAGCAAAATGTTGCGCAAAGAGAAAAAACAGGTAATTACAAATATCTTTGTATATATTTTAACAAGATATTGCTGTCCCATTGTTTTTGCATATAAATAGATTGTCAGGTTTACCGACTCTAACACCTAGTTGGTGGGGGCGCTTCGCGCCCCCCCCCAAGCCCGCCGCGCGCGTAAGTCGTTACGCGCCATATTTGTTACGCGCCATTGTAGTTGTGTCCCTATGTCCCCCCTGTGAATATATATATATATATATATATATATATATATATATATATATATATATATATATATATATATATACTAGCTGTTGGGGTGGCGCTTCGCGCCACCCCAACACCTAGTTGGTGGGGGGACATAATTTCGGTTCTCTCTTTAAGGTTTTAGAATTGTTGCAATACCTTGTTAAAATATATACAAAGATTTTTGTAATTACCTGTTTTTTTCTCTTTGCGCAACATTTCGCTGGTTTTTATTAAACTAAAACAAATACCAAAAAAAAGTTGCCGAAGCCTAACCAGGATTTGAACCTGGGACCTTCATTCTCCGGTCTGACAGCCTCTCTCAGCGAGTGACTACTCCGGTATTTTTAATTTGGTGTTTTAAATGGTATATTATTAACCAAATTAAAGTGTTTTATAAACTTTTTTAATCTATTTCTATATAAATATATATATATTCTATCTCTGTCTGTCTGTCTGTCTGTCCGCATATGACGTCTGAATTATTTCATCATATACCAATTCAAAAACGAATGTATTCAAGCCAAAAAAAATAAGAAAACTAAAAAAAAGGTAAAAACTACAAAAAAAAAACAAAAAGAAAAAAAACTAAAAACTAATAAAAAACTAAAAAACTAAAAAAACCAAAAAAAGAAAAAAAGGAAAAAAACTGAAAAATAAAGGAGAGAAACAAAATTAAAAAAAATAAAAATAAAAAAAAACTAAAAAGGTAAAAACTACAAAAAAAAACTAAAAAGAAAAAAGACTAAAAAACTAAAAAAAGGTAAAAAAAAACTAAAAAGAAAAAAAGGGGAAAAACACAAAAATTTATTTCATCATATACCAATTCAAAACGAATGTATATACAGACCGGGACACCGGGACAAAAATGACGACCGGGACACAGGGAATGTAAATGACGACCGGGACACAGGGACACAACTACAACGGGGACGCCGGGGGGCACAGGGGGATATATAAATGACGACGGGAACACAGGGAATGTTCGATTAGCAATCACCATCAACAAAGCTCAAGGGCAATCATTAGAATCATGAGGTATAACTAAAAAAACTAAAAAAAGGTAAAAAACTAAAAACTAAAAAAAAGACCAATTCAAAAAAGAATGTATATACAGACCGGGACACAAATGATGACCAGGACACCGGGAAACAGGGAATATAAATGACGACCGGGTCACTCAAAGAGAAATTACAGACTGGGACACCGGGACACAAATGACGACCGGGACACAGGGAATATAAATGACGGCCGGGACAAAGGGACACAACTACAACGGGGACGCCGGGGGGCACAGGGGGATATATAAATGACGACGGCGATACAGGGAACGTTCGATTAGCAATCACCATCAACAAAGCTCAAGGGCAATCATTAGAATCATGAGGTATAGATCTGAATAAGGATTGTTTTTCCCATGGACAATTATATGTTGCATGTTCAAGAGTCGGTAAACATGACAATCTATTTATATGCACAGACAATGGGGAAGCGAAGAATGTTGTATATTCGCAAGTTTTACGTAGTTAAAAACATATATATATATATATATCTATATATATATATATATACTAGCTGTTGGGGTGGCGCTTCGCGCCACCCCAACACCTAGTTGGTGGGGGCGCTTCGCACCCCCCCCCCCCCCCCCAAGCCCCCCCGCGCGCGTAAGTCGTTACGCGCCATATTAGTTACGCGCCATTGTAGTTGTGTCCCTATGTCCCACCTGTAAATATATATATATATATATATATATATATATATATATATATATATATATATATATATATATATATGTATATATATATATATATATGTTTTTAACTACGTAAAACTTGCGAATATACAACATTCTTTGCTGTCCCATCGTCTGTGCATATAAATAGATTGTCAGGTTTACCGACTCTTGAACATGCAACGCATAATGGTTCATGGGAAAACAATCCGTATTCAGATCTATACCTCATGATTCTATTGATTGCCCTTGAGCTTTGTTGATGGTGATTGCTAATCGACCATTTCCTTTGTTGCCGTCGTCATTTATATATCCCCCTGTGCCCCCCGGCGTCCCCGTTGTAGTTGTTTCCCTGTGTCCGGGTCGTCATTTATATTCCCTGTGTCCCCGTCGTCATTTGTGTCCCGGTGTCCCAGTCTGTGATTTCTATTTGAGTGTCCCGGGCGTCATTTATATTCGTCAGGATATTGTAGGGCATCGTAGCATCGATGAGTTTAAGCAATTCTTGTCAACTGATTGTTTCGCCTATAAAGAATATTATCTCGAGGTAAGAACTGATCACCGACCACAACGATTGCCACTTTGTTGATAGTTGCGTATCAGGAGGCATCAATTCGATTGCTGTTTTTAAGCAGAAGCACTAAATTATTATTTTTGTGGAAAAGATGATATATATAAATATATATATATTTTCTTTTTAGTTTTTTTGTAGTTTTTACCTTTTTTAGTTTTTTTCTTCTTTTGTATTAATGCTAAAGCCAAGGTTCAAACCTGGAGCCTCTCGGACCTAAAACCTGAAACATAACGCTTTACCAACTCAGCTACTTCGGCGTGAATACATTCGTTTTGAGCAGCTTCCTCGGTTGTTGCCATTGTTGTCCTGGTCGTCATTTATATTGCCTGTGTCCCGGTCGTCATTTGTGTCCCGGTATCCCAGTCTGTAATTTCTCCTTGAGTGTCCCGGTCGTTATTTATATTCCCTCTGTCCCGGTCGTCATTTGTGTCCCGGTCTGTAATTTCTCTTTGAGTGTTTTTTCTTTTTAGTATTTTTTAGTTTTTTACATTTTTTCTTTTTTCAGTTTTCTTTTTCTTCTTTATTTTTCAGCTTCACTATGAAATACATATCGCCGAACCTTTGTTTTTTTAACTAAAATCTGGTAGGCATTGATGACCTTATCCAAGTCAAGATCCCAAACCCAATCATCATCGCTATCATTTTCAGTTTTGATATGTTTTGACTCTCGCTGTCCAGGTGGATCTTCATCTAACTGCGCGGTTTTGCGTTCTTTAGCCTCAAGCCTGTTTCCTTGCTGTTCTTTTGATTCCTCAGCACGCTTTCTTTTCTGACTTTATCTATCAGCAGCAAGTTTTTTGGTATAGACTCTTTGAGCATCTTCATCGGCTTTTGCCATTGTAAGTTCATCAGTCATTTTAAACTTAAATATTAATAGATTTCTACGTGAAAATATATGTCTTAAATATCTTTAATGGCGTCACCGTCATAGCAAAAATGACGACAACTATCTTCATGACGCCAGTCGACACAGAAACATGACGTCACCTGATCCACAGAGAGATAACTTATTTTTATATATATAGATAGATATAATTCTAAAATTGTCAGGTAATTTTCTATTTTGAAATAAAAACTAAAAATTATTGCTCAGACAACATAAATATTTTTGATATTTACATAATAGCTTTAGTGGTTCTGGACTGAAAACTAAATATGCTAATAAAATTGGGAATTGCAATCTTTTAGGTTGAAAAGGCAGATCCATTGGAATCATGAGAATGCGTGGAATAAGAAAAGCCTCACCCTCAAAAGGCCCTGTCAAGATTGTTGCCTCTATTACGTTATAACAGACATAACACGTCATTTGTGTCCCGGTGTCCCGGTCTGTAGTTTCGTTAGTCGACAAACATGACGTCAGACGACAAACAACTTTATGACGACATACAGCTCAATCCTTATAATGACGTCAGTCGACAAACATGACGTCAGTCGACAGACAGACAAACAACTTATTTTTATATATATAGATATATATACTAGGTAGTTCGCCACCTTCTCGCCACCCCAACACCTAGTTGGTGGGGGCGCTTCGTGCCCCCCCCAAGCCCCCCCGTGCGTGTAATATATATATAATAATATATGTAATATATATATATATATATATATATATATCTATATATATAAAAATAAGTTGTCTGTCTGTCTGTGGATGTGTGGATGGATGTGTCAGGTGACGTCACCTGAAAAAACTGGATTAGGTGACGTCAAAACTGAAAAAACTAAAAAAAGGCAAAAACTACAAAAAAAACTAAAAACTAATAAAAAAAATAAAAAAGCTAAAAAACTAAAAAAACTATAAAGGTAAAAACCAATAAAAAACTAAAAAAAAAACTGAAAAAACTAAAAAAAGGCAAAAACTACAAAAAAAAACTAAAAACTAATAAAAAAAGTAAAAAAGCTAAAAAACTAAAAAAACTAAAAAAACTAAAAAAAGGTAAAAAACTAAAAAAAATAAAAAATAAAAAAAAAACTAAAAAAAAGGAAAAAACTGAAAAATAAGCTAAAATAAAGGTAAAAACCAATAAAAAACTAAAAAAAAAAAGGAAAAAACTAATAAATGACGACACTCAAAGAGAAAGCGACCAGGACAAAAGGAATGTTCGATTAGCAATCAACAAAGCACCGGGACACAGGGAGTATAAATGACGATCAGGACATAAGTAAAAAAAAAAAAACTATCTATATATATAAAAATAAGTTGTCTGTGGATCTGTGGATCGTGGATCAGGTGACGTCACCTGAAAAAACTGGATCAGGTGACGTCAAAACTGAAAAAACTAAAAAAAGGCAAAAACTACAAAAAAAACTAAAAACTAATAAAAAAAATAAAAAAGCTAAAAAACTAAAAAAACTAAAAAAAGGCAAAAACTACAAAAAAAACTAAAAACTAATAAAAAAGCTAAAAAACTAAAAAAACTAAAAAAAAGGCAAAAACTACAAAAAAACTAAAAACTAATAAAAAAAATAAAAAAGCTAAAAAACTAAAAAAACTAAAAAAAGGTAAAAAACTAAAAAATAAATAACGACCGGGACACAGGGACACAACTACAACGGGGACACCGGGGGAAACAGGGGGATATAAATGACGACCGGGACAAAAAAACTAAAAAGAAATAAAAACTAAAAACTAATAAAAAAAAACTAAAAAATCTAAAAATCTAAATAAGCTAAAAAAGAAAAAAAAAGGAAAAAATAAAGGAGAAAAACAAAACTAAAAAACGAATGTATATACAGACCGGGACACCGGGATACAAATGATGACCGGGACCCGGGACACAGGGAATATAAATGACGACCGGGACACAGGGACACAACTACAACGGGGACACCGGGGGAAACAGGGGGATAACCTGACAATCTATTTATATGCAAAGACAATGGGACAGCAAAGAATGTTGTATATTCGCAAGTTTTACGTAGTTAAAACCATATATATATATATATTTCTATATTCACAGGTGGGACATAGGGACACAACTACAATGGCGCGTAACTATTATGGCGCGTAACGACTTACGCGCGCGGGGGGGCTTGGGGGGGGCGCGAAGCGCCCCCACCAACTAGGTGTTGGGGTGGCGCGAAGCGCCACCCCAACAGCTAGTATATATATATATATATATAAATAATATATATACTAGGTAGTTCTCCACCTTCTCACCATCCCAACACCTAGTTGGTGGGGGCGCTTCGCCCCCCCCCCCAAGCCCCCCCGCGCGTGTAAGTCGTTACGCGCCATATTAGTTACGCGCCATTGTAGTTGTGTCCCTTTGTCCCACCTGTGAATATATATATATATATATATATATATATATATATATATATATATATATATATATATATATATATATATATATATATATATATATATATATATATATATATATATATATATTATTTGTAACTACGTAAAACTTGCGAATATACAACATTCTTCGCTGTCTCATTGTCTGTGCATATAAATAGATTGTCAGGTTTACCCACTCTTGAACATGCAACATATAATTGTCCATGTTTTTACGTGTGCCCATAAATTAGAATTTTTCAGGCAAGCATTCATTTCGTCTGCAGGGGTTGTTCTAGGTATTATAGGTAATGTTTGCCTGAAATCTCCCGCAAGCAATATTAATGTGCTGCCAAAGGGTTTGGAATTCCCTCGCAAATCTTTCAAATATTGATCCAGAGCCTCGAGCGATATTTTGTGTGCCATTATGCACTCGTCCCAAATAATAAGTTTGCATTGCTGCAATACTTTACCCATCCCATATGATTTTGAAATATTGCACGTGGGAGTTTCTGTAGAATGCAAATTCAGAGGCAATTTCAAAGCGGAATGAGCAGTTCTTCCACCAGGCACCAACGTTGCGGCTATTCTGGACGACGCAATTGCCAACGCTTTATCGAAAATATATATGTATATATTTATATATATCATCTTTTCCACAAAAATAATAATTTAGTGCTTCTGCTTAAAAACAGCAATCGAATTGATGCCTCCTGATACGCAACTATCAACAAAGTGGCAATCGTTGTGGTCGGTGATCAGTTCTTACCTCGAGATAATATTCTTTATAGGCGAAACAATCAGTTGACAAGAATTGCTTAAACTCATCGATGCTACGATGCCCTACAATATCCTGACGAATATAAATGACGCCCGGGACACTCAAATAGAAATCACAGACTGGGACACCGGGACACAAATGACGACGGGGGACATAGGGACACAACTACCATGGCGCGTAACTAATATGGCGCGTAACGACTTACGCGCGAGGGGGGCGCGAAGTGCCCCCACCAACTAGGTGTTGGTGGCTACACCTAGCCACCAACTAAAACAGCTAGTATATATATATATATATATATATATATATATATATATATATATATATATATATATATATATATATATATATATATATATATATATATATATATATATATATATATCTATATATATATGTATTATATTATATTATATATATAATATAATACATATATTATATTATATATTATATTAAAAATAAGTTGTCTGTCCGTTACGCCAGATTATATTTTCTATATATATAAAAGAAAACAAACTAGAATGTAAAAACTGGAAATTGCATAAATATTTCGAAATATTTTGACAATAGATTAAAGTAATTCGAAAAAAGAAAAATGGTAAAAAACTAAAAAAAAACTAAAAAGAAAAAACTAAAAAAAAAATTAAAAATTGAAAAAATAAAAAAAAGAAAAAACCCAAAAAGAAAAAACATAAAAAAATAAAAAAGATAAAAAACTAAAAAAAACTAAAAAAGCTAAAAAACTAAAAAAAAAGAAAAAACTAAACAAACTGGGAAATGCACAAATATTTCAATATATTTTGACAATATATATAAAAATAAGTTGTCTGTCCATTACGCCAGATTATATCTTCTATATATATAAAAGAAAACAAACTAGAATGTAAAAACTGGAAATTGCATAAATATTTCGAAATATTTTGACAATAGGTTAAAGTAATTCGAAAAAACAAAAATGGTAAAAAACTAAAAACAAAACTAAAAAGAAAAAACTAAAAAAAACTAAATAAAAAATTGAAAAAAGAAAAAAACTTAAAAAGGAAAAATGTAAAAAAAATAAAAAGGTAAAAAACTAAAAAGAAAAAAAAACTAAAAAAAACCTAAACAGCTAAAAAAAAAGAAAAAACTAAAAAAACTGGGAATTCCACAAATGTTTCAATATATTTTGACAAAAGATTAAGGTAATTCGAAAACCTTAAAACAGATACCCAAAATTTTGAGGTTTATTATCAATAAAAAGAAGAAACTTAAAAAAGAAAAACTAAAAAAGAAAAAAATAAGAAAAGAAAAAACTAAAAAAGAAAAAAAACTGAAATGAAACTGTATCTATATATCTATATAAATGACGACCAGGACACTCTAAGAGAAATTACAGACTGGGATACCGGGACACAAATGACGACCGGGACACAGGGAATATAAATGACGACCTGGACACAGGGATACAACTCCAACGGGGACGCCGGGGGCACGATGGCGACTCAGGGAATGGTCGATTAGCAATCACCATCAACAAAGCTCAAGGGCAATCATTAGAATCATGAGGTATAGATCTGAATACGAATTGTTTTCCCATGGACAATTATTATGTTGCATGTTCAAGAGTTGGTAAACCTGACAATCTATTTATATGGACAGACAATAGGACAGCGAAGAATGTTGTATATTCGCAAGTTTTACGTAGTTAAATATATATCTATATATATAAAAATAAGTTGTCTGTGTGTGGATCTGTGGATCAGGTGACGTCATGTTTGTCCGCATATGACGTCTGAATTATTTCACACTAATACAAAAGAAGAAAAAAACTAAAAAAGGTAAAAACTACAAAAAAAACTAAAAAGAAAAAAAAACTAAAAAAGCTGAAAAACTAAAAAAAACTAAAAAAAGGTAAAAATCTAATATCTAAAAAAAAACTGAAAAAAATAAAAAAAGGCAAAAACTACAAAAAAAATAAAAACTAATAAAAAAATAAAAAAGCTAAAAAACTAAAAAAACTAAAAAAAACTAAAAAAGGTAAAAAACTAAAAAAAACTAAAAACTAAAAAAGAAAAAAACTAAAAAAAAGGAAAAAACTGAAAAATAAAAGAGAAAAAGAAAACTAAAAAAATATGAATAAATATATATAAAAATAAGTTGTTTGTGGGTTATGTCTGTCTGTCTGTCTGTCGAGTGACGTCGTGTTTGTCTGCATATGACGTCTGAATTATTTCACACTAATACAAAAGAAGAAAAAAAACTAAAAAAGGTAAAAACTACAAAAAAAACTAAAAAGAAAAAAAACTAAAAAAGCTAAAAAACTAAAAAAACTAAAAAAAGGTAAAAAACTAAAAACTAAAAAAACTGAAAAAACTAAAAAAAAGCAAAAACTAAAAAAAAACTAAAAACTAATAAAAAAACTAAAAAAGCTAAAAAACTAAAAAAACTAAAAAAACTAAAAAAAGGTAAAAAACAAAAAAAAAAAACTAAAAAAGAAAAAACTAAAAAAAAGGAAAAAACTGAAAAATAAGAGAAAAAGAAAACTAAAAAAATATTAATAAATATAAAAAATATAAATATAAATATAATATAAATTAGCAATCAACAAAGCACCGAGACACAAATGACGAACGGGACACAGGGAGTATAAATGACGACCAGGACATAAGTAAAAAAAAAAACTAAAAAAACTAAAAAAATGGTAAAAACTACATAAAAACTAAAAACTAATAAAAAAACTAAAAAATCTAAAAATCTAAATAAACTAAAAAAGAAAAAAAAGAAAAAAGGAAAAAAATAAAGGAGAAAAACAAAACTAAAAAATGAATGTATATACAGACCGGGACACCGGGATACAAATGACGACCGGGACACAGGGAATATAAATGACGACCGGGACACAGGGACACAACTACAATGGGGACGCCGGGGGGCACAGGGGGATATAAATGACGACCGGGACACCGGGACACAAGGAATATAAATGACGCCTGGGACACTCAAAGAGAAATCACAGACTGGAACACCGGGACACAAATGACGACCGGGACACAGGGAATATAAATGACGACCGGGACACAGGGACATAACTACAAAGGGGACGCCGGGGTGCACAGGGGGATATATAAATGACGATGGCGACTCAGGGAATAGTCGATTAGCAATCACCATCAACAAAGCTCAAGGGCAATCATTAGAATCATGAGGTATAGATCTGAATACGGATTGTTTTCCCATGGACCATTATATTTTGCATGTTCAAGAGTCGGTAAACCTGAAAATCTATTTATATGCACAGACAATGGGACAGCAAAGAATGTTGTATATTCGCAAGTTTTACGTAGTTAAAAACATATATATATATATATATATATATATATATATATATATATATATATATATATATATATATATATATATATATATATATATATATATATATATATATATATATATATATATATATATATATATATATATATATATATATATATATATATATATATATATATATATATATATATCTATCTATATTCACAGGTGGGACATAGGGACACAACTACAATGGCGCGTAAATAATATGGCGCGTAACGACTTACGCGCGCGGGGGGGCTTGGGGGGGGGGGGGGCGAAGCGCCCCCACCAACTAGGTGTTGGGGTGGCGCGAAGCGCCACTCCAACAGCTAGTATATATATATATATATATATATATATATATAAATATATATATATATATATATATATATATATATATATATATATATATATATATATATATATATATATATATATATATATATATATATATATATATATATATATATATATATATATATATATATATATTCACAGGTGGGACATAGGGACACAACTACAATGGCGCGTAACAAATATGGCGCGTAACGACTTACGCGCGCGGCGGGCTTGGGGGGGCGCGAAGCGCCCCACCAACTAGGTGTTAGAGTCGGTAAACCTGACAATCTATTTATATGCAAAGACAATGGGACAGCAATATCTTGTTAAAATATATACAAAGATATTTGTAATTACCTGTTTTTTCTCTTTGCGCAACATTTCGCTGGTTTTTATTAAACTAAAACAAATACCAAATAAAAGCTGCCGAAGCCTAACCAGGATTTGAACCTGGGACCTTCATTCTCCAGTCTGACAGCCTCTCTCAGCGAGTGACTAGTCCGGTATATTCAATTTAGTGTTTTAAATGGTATATTATTAACCAAATTAATGTGTTTTACAAATTTTCTTAATTATTATTATTATTATTATACTATCTGTTTAAATAAAGATTATTGTACATATTTTTTCTCAGTAACAGCTCCATATTTTTCGGAAAACTTGGTTTTCTGTGATTTTCCAACTAAAGATATATCTAGATAAGTGATAAATTTAAAAAAAAATCGTCAATATTTTTAATTTTGGAAAGAAATTCGTATGAGTGACGTCAAAACTTATTACGTTTATGCAATAATGTGTAAAATTTACAACTGTTTTAACTTTTTAAAAGAATTGTAGAACAAGATAAAATGTGTTTGCGTTTTCGTGTGTGCAAAAACATAGGATGACTGGGCCCCAACTCTTGTTCACACTTCCTGACTAGAGGGCCAAGAAACAGAGACTAGCACTTTTGGTTTGGACCTAAAGGATTTAGTTTCGTTAGTTTTACTTGCTAAAAATCTGCAGTCTTTTCAACGATATTGACTAATGAAGAAATTTAATGTATAACTCCTATTTTTTACTAAGATTCCAAATTTCGGTTCTCTCTTTAAGGTTTTAGAATTGTTGCAATACCTTGTTAAAATATATACAAAGATATTTGTAATTACCTGTTTTTTCTCTTTGCGCAACATTTCGCTGGTTTTTATTAAACTAAAACAAATACCAAATAAAAGCTGCCGAAGCCTAACCAGGATTTGAACCTGGGACCTTCATTCTCCAGTCTGACAGTCTCTCTCAGCGAGTGACTACTCCGACATATTCAATTTGGTGTTTTAAATGGTATATTATTAACCAAATTAATGTGTTTTACAAATTTTCTTAATTATTATTATTATTATACTATCTGTTTCAATAAAGATTATTGTGTATATTTTTTCTCAGTAACAGCTCCATATTTTTCGGGAAACTTGATTTTCTGTGATTTTCTAACTAAAGAAATATCTATATAAGTGATAAATTTGAAAAAAAATCGTCAAGATTTTTAATTTTGGAAAGAAATTCGCATGAGTGACGTCAAAACTTATTACGTTTATGCAATAATGTGTAAAATTTACAACTGTTTTAACTTTTTAAAAGAATTGTAGAACAAGATAAAATGTGTTTGCGTTTTCGTGTGTGTAAAAACATAGGATGACTGGGCCCCAACTCCTCATCACTCTTCCCGACTGGAGGGCCAAGAAACAGAGACTAGCACTTGTGGTTTGGACCTAAAGGATTTAGTTTCGTTAGTTTTACTTGCTAAAAATCTGCAGTCTTTTCAACGATATTGACTATTGAAGAAATTAAATGTATAACTCCAATTTTTTAACTAAGATTCCAAATTTCGGTTCTCTCTTTAAGGTTTTAGAATTGTTGCAATACCTTGTTAAAATATATACAAAGATTTTTGTAATTACCTGTTTTTTTCTCTTTGCGCAACATTTCGCTGGTTTTTATTAAACTAAAACAAATACCAAAAAAAAGTTGCCGAAGCCTAACCAGGATTTGAACCTGGGACCTTCATTCTCCGGTCTGACAGCCTCTCTCAGCGAGTGACTACTCCGGTATTTTTAGTTTGGTGTTTTAAATGGTATATTATTAACCAATTTAAAGTGTTTTATAAACTTTTTTAATCTATTTCTATATATATATATATATTCTATCTCTGTCTGTCTGTCTGTCTGTCCGCATATGACGTCTGAATTATTTCATCATATACCAATTCAAAAACGAATGTATTCAAGCCAAAAAAAATAAGAAAACTAAAAAAAAGGTAAAAACTACAAAAAAAAACAAAAAGAAAAAAAACTAAAAACTAATAAAAAACTAAAAAACTAAAAAAACCAAAACAAGAAAAAAAGGAAAAAAACTGAAAAATAAAGGAGAGAAACAAAATTAAAAAAAAATAAAAATAAAAAAAAACTAAAAAGGTAAAAACTACAAAAAAAAACTAAAAAGAAAAAAGAAAAAAGACTAAAAAACTAAAAAAAGGTAAAAAAAAACTAAAAAGAAAAAAAGGGGAAAAACACAAAAATTTATTTCATCATATACCAATTCAAAACGAATGTATATACAGACCGGGACACCGGGACAAAAATGACGACCGGGACACAGGGAATGTAAATGACGACCGGGACACAGGGACACAACTACAACGGGGACGCCGGGGGGCACAGGGGGATATATAAATGACGACGGGAGCACAGGGAATGTTCGATTAGCAATCACCATCAACAAAGCTCAAGGGCAATCATTAGAATCATGAGGTATAACTAAAAAAACTAAAAAAAGGTAAAAAACTAAAAACTAAAAAAAAGACCAATTCAAAAAAGAATGTATATACAGACCGGGACACAAATGATGACCAGGACACCGGGACACAGGGAATATAAATGACGACCGGGACACTCAAAGAGAAATTACAGACTGGGACACCGGGACACAAATGACGACCGGGACACAGGGAATATAAATGACGGCCGGGACAAAGGGACACAACTACAACGGGGACGCCGGGGGGCACAGGGGGATATATAAATGACGACGGCGATACAGGGAACGTTCGATTAGCAATCACCATCAACAAAGCTCAAGGGCAATCATTAGAATCATGAGGTATGGATCTGAATAAGGATTGTTTTTCCCATGGACAATTATATGTTGCATGTTCAAGAGTCGGTAAACATGACAATCTATTTATATGCACAGACAATGGGGAAGCGAAGAATGTTGTATATTCGCAAGTTTTACGTAGTTAAAAACATATATATATATATATATCTATATATATATATATATATATATATATATATATATATATATATATATATATATATATATATATATATATATACTAGCTGTTGGGGTGGCGCTTCGCGCCACCCCAACACCTAGTTGGTGGGGGCGCTTCGCACCCCCCCCCAAGCCCCCCCGCGCGCGTAAGTCGTTACGCGCCATATTAGTTACGCGCCATTGTAGTTGTGTCCCTATGTCCCACCTGTAAATATATATATATATATATATATATATATATATATATATATATATATATATATATATATATATATATATATATATATATATATATATATATATATGTTTTTAACTACGTAAAACTTGCGAATATACAACATTCTTTGCTGTCCCATCGTCTGTGCATATAAATAGATTGTCAGGTTTACCGACTCTTGAACATGCAACGCATAATGGTCCATGGGAAAACAATCCGTATTCAGATCTATACCTCATGATTCTATTGATTGCCCTTGAGCTTTGTTGATGGTGATTGCTAATCGACCATTTCCTTTGTTGCCGTCGTCATTTATATATCCCCCTGTGCCCCCCGGCGTCCCCGTTGTAGTTGTGTCCCTGTGTCCGGGTCGTCATTTATATTCCCTGTGTCCCCGTCGTCATTTGTGTCCCGGTGTCCCAGTCTGTGATTTCTATTTGAGTGTCCCGGGCGTCATTTATATTCGTCAGGATATTGTAGGGCATCGTAGCATCGATGAGTTTAAGCAATTCTTGTCAACTGATTGTTTCGCCTATAAAGAATATTATCTCGAGGTAAGAACTGATCACCGACCACAACGATTGCCACTTTGTTGATAGTTGCGTATCAGGAGGCATCAATTCGATTGCTGTTTTTAAGCAGAAGCATTAAATTATTATTTTTGTGGAAAAGATGATATATATAAATATATATATATTTTCTTTTTAGTTTTTTTGTAGTTTTTACCTTTTTTAGTTTTTTTCTTCTTTTGTATTAATGCTAAAGCCAAGGTTCAAACCTGGAGCCTCTCGGACCTAAAACCTGAAACATAACGCTTTACCAACTCAGCTACTTCGGCGTGAATACATTCGTTTTGAGCAGCTTCCTCGGTTGTTGCCATTGTTGTCCTGGTCGTCATTTATATTGCCTGTGTCCTGGTCGTCATTTGTGTCCCGGTATCCCAGTCTGTAATTTCTCCTTGAGTGTCCCGGTCGTTATTTATATTCCCTCTGTCCCGGTCGTCATTTGTGTCCCGGTCTGTAATTTCTCTTTGAGTGTTTTTTCTTTTTAGTATTTTTTAGTTTTTTACATTTTTTCTTTTTTCAGTTTTCTTTTTCTTCTTTATTTTTCAGCTTCACTATGAAATACATATCGCCGAACCTTTGTTTTTTTAACTAAAATCTGGTAGGCATTGATGACCTTATCCAAGTCAAGATCCCAAACCCAATCCTCATCGCTATCATTTTCAATTTTGATATGTTTTGACTCTCGCTGTCCAGGTGGATCTTCATCTAACTGCGCGGTTTTGCGTTCTTTAGCCTCAAGCCTGTTTCCTTGCTGTTCTTTTGATTCCTCAGCACGCTTTCTTTTCTGACTTTATCTATCAGCAGCAAGTTTTTTAGTATAGACTCTTTGAGCATCTTCATCGGCTTTTGCCATTGTAAGTTCATCAGTCATTTTAAACTTAAACATTAATAGATTTCTACGTGAACATATATGTCTTAAATATCTTTAATGACGTCACCGTCATAGAAAAAATGACGACAACTAACTTCATGACGCCAGTCGACACAGAAACATGACGTCACCTGATCCACAGACAGACAACTTATTTTTATATATATAGATAGATATAATTCTAAAATTGTCAGGTAATTTTCTATTTTGAAATAAAAACTAAAAATTATTGCTCAGACAACATAAATATTTTTGATATTTACATAATAGCTTTAGTGGTTCTGGACTGAAAACTAAATATGCTAATCAAATTGGGAATTGCAATCTTTTAGGTTGAAAAGGCAGATCCATTGGAATCATGAGAATGCGTGGAATAAGAAAAGCCTCACCCTCAAAAGGCCCTGTCAAGATTGTTGCCTCTATTACGTTATAACAGACATAACACGTCATTTGTGTCCCGGTGTCCCGGTCTGTAGTTTCGTTAGTCGACAAACATGACGTCAGACGACAAACAACTTCATGACGACATACAGCTCAATCCTTATAATGACGTCAGTCGACAAACATGACGTCAGTCGACAGACAGACAAACAACTTATTTTTATATATATAGATATATATACTAGGTAGTTCGCCACCTTCTCGCCACCCCAACACCTAGTTGGTGGGGGCGCTTCGCGCCCCCCCCCCAAGCCCCCCCGTGCGTGTAATATATATATAATAATATATGTAATATATATATATATATATATATATATAAATAATATATATACTAGGTAGTTCTCCACCTTCTCACCATCCCAACACCTAGTTGGTGGGGGCGCTTCGCCCCCCCCCCAAGCCCCCCCGCGCGTGTAAGTCGTTACGCGCCATATTAGTTACGCGCCATTGTAGTTGTGTCCCTTTGTCCCACCTGTGAATATATATATATATATATATATATATATATATATGTATATATATATATATATATATATATATATATATATATATATATATATATATATATATATATATATATATATATATATATTTGTAACTACGTAAAACTTGCGAATATACAACATTCTTCGCTGTCTCATTGTCTGTGCATATAAATAGATTGTCAGGTTTACCCACTCTTGAACATGCAACATATAATTGTCCATGTTTTTACGTGTGCCCATAAATTAGAATTTTTCAGGCAAGCATTCATTTCGTCTGCAGGGGTTGTTCTAGGTATTATAGGTAATGTTTGCCTGAAATCTCCCGCAAGCAATATTAATGTGCTGCCAAAGGGTTTGGAATTCCCTCGCAAATCTTTCAAATATTGATCCAGAGCCTCGAGCGATATTTTGTGTGCCATTATGCACTCGTCCCAAATAATAAGTTTGCATTGCTGCAATACTTTACCCATCCCATATGATTTTGAAATATTGCACGTGGGAGTTTCTGTAGAATGCAAATTCAGAGGCAATTTCAAAGCGGAATGAGCAGTTCTTCCACCAGGCACCAACGTTGCGGCTATTCCGGACGACGCAATTGCCAACGCTTTATCATTTTTTGATCGAATTGATGCCAGAATCAGTTTTATCACAAACGTTTTACCAGTACCTCCTGGCGCATCCAAAAAGAAAATTTCTCCAACGTTGTTATCGTGTAATGCATTATCGTATCATAAATGTATTTTTGTTCCGAAGTTAACTTGGAAATGTTATTTTGTACATACGACAATAGATCATTCGTAATGTAACCTTGTTCACGATCCAATTCTACAAATGTCGAAACAGCAGCAGTACGATTAGGTGAAGGCATTCCCAAATCCTGAAGAGGTTTGTTTGCCATACATACGCACAAATCTTCTATAATAACTAAAGTGTAGTTATAAATTTCTGATGTAAAATCAAAAGTCATATCTGACGTCTCTAACCGTTTTCGATGGAGTATATCTTCGGACATTTTTGATTTATATTTTTCCCATAGCTCTGTAGGATCTGATGGAGCCTGTTTTCACGTAGGAGCTGAGGGGCTGACGGTTTCACAAGCCTGTTTTCACGTTGCTCTTGTGATTCCTCGACACGCCTTCTTTGTTCACTTTCTCTTTTAGCAGCAAGTCTGGTTTCGCGTTGCTCTGGTAGTTCCTCGACACGCCTTCGTTGATGTAAATTACACATTCCTAATCTAGCATTATCTCTTGAAGCCGCAAGCCTGTTTTCACGTTGTTCTTGTTATTCCTTGACACTCCTTCTTTTTTTACTTTCTCTTTCAGCAGCAAGTCTGGTTTCGCGTTGCTCTGGTAGTTCCTCGACACGCCTTCGTTGCCGTAAATTGCCCATTCCTAATCTGGCCCTTTCTCTTTGAACCGCAAGCCTGGTTTTGCGTTTTGGTAACATTCTATAAAATTGACAGTTGGAGAAATCTCCACGCGCCAAGCTTACTAAAGCTCAACAATTTATAATAAACCTCAAATTTTAAGTATCTTTTTTAAGGTTTTCAAATTACATTAATCTATTGTCAAAATATTTCAAAATATTTACGCAATTCCCAGCTTTTACATTTAAACCCTCAACACAAAAATACATACAACTTATTTTTATATATATAGAAGATATAATCTGGCGTAACAGACAAAGTGTAACAGACATAACACACAAACAACCTATTTATATATATATATATATATATATATATATATATATATATATATATATATATATATCTATATATATAAAAATAAGTTGTCTGTCTGTTACACTTGGTCTGTTACGCCAGATTATATCTTCTATATATATAAAAGAAAACAAACTAGAATTTAAAAACTGGAAATTGCATAAATATTTCGAAATACTTTGACAATAGATTAAAGTAATTCGAAAAAAGAAAAATGGTAAAAAACTAAAAAAAAAAACTAAAAAGAAAAAACTAAAAAAAAAATTAAAAATTAAAAAAAGAAAAAAAAGAAAAAACCTAAAAAGAAAAAACGTCAAGAAACAAAAAATAATAAAAAGAAAAAAAAACTAAAAAAAGCTACAAAACTAAAAAAAAGAAAAAACTAAAAAAAAACTGGGAATTGCACAAATATTTCGATATAAAAATATGTTGTACATATGCATGTTTGTTTGTTTTTGGGTTTGCATTTGACGTCATTATAAGTATATAAGGCTTTTTATATGACGTCATTATAAGATGACACTACAGACCGGGACACCGGGACACAAATGACGACCGGGACACAGGGAATATAAATGACGACCGGGACACTCAAAGAGAAATTACAGACCGGGACACAAATGACGACCGGGACAGAGGGAATATAAATGACGACCGGGACACTCAAATAGAGATTACAAACTGGGATACCGTGACACAAATGACGACCGGGACAAAGGGAATATAAATGACGACCAGGACACAGGGACACAACTACAACGGGGACGCCGGGGGCACAGGGGGATATATAAATGACGACGGGGACACAGGGAATGTTCGATTAGCAATCACCATCAACAAAGCTCAAGGGCAATCGTTAGAAAAATGCGGTATAGATCTGAATACGGATTGTTTTCCCATGGACAATTATTATGTTGCATGTTCAAGAGCTGGTAAACCTGACAATCTATTTATATGGACAGACAATGGGACAGCAAAGAATGTTGTAAATTTGCATGTTTTACGTAGTTAAATATATATATATATCTATATATATAAAAATAAGTTGTCTGTGTGTGGATCTGTGGATGGATCAGGTGACGTCATGTTTGTTCGCATATGACGTCTGAATTATTTCACACTAATACAAAAGAAGAAAAAAACTAAAAAAGGTAAAAACTACAAAAAAAAACTAAAAAGAAAAAAAAACTAAAAAAGCTAAAAAACTAAAAAAAACTAAAAAAAGGTAAAAATCTAATAACTAAAAAAAAACTGAAAAAAAAAGGCAAAAACTACAAAAAAATAAAAACTAATAAAAAAAACTAAAAAAGCTAAAAAACTAAAAAAACTAAAAAAAACTAAAAAAAGGTAAAAAACTAAAAAAAACTAAAAACTAAAAAAGAAAAAAACTAAAAAAAAGGAAAAAACTGAAAAATAAAAGAGAAAAAGAAAACTAAAAAAATATGAATAAATATATATAAAAATAAGTTGTTTGTGGGTTATGTCTGTCTGTCTGTCTGTCGAGTGACGTCGTGTTTGTCCGCATATGACGTCTGAATTATTTCACACTAATACAAAAGAAGAAAAAAAACTAAAAAAGGTAAAAACTACAAAAAAAACTAAAAAGAAAAAAAACTAAAAAAGCTAAAAAACTAAAAAAAAACTAAAAAAAGGTAAAAAACTAAAAACTAAAAAAAACTGAAAAAACTAAAAAAAGGCAAAAACTGAAAAAAAACTAAAAACTAATAAAAAAAACTAAAAAAGCTAAAAAACTAAAAAAACTAAAAAAACTAAAAAAAGGTAAAAAACAAAAAAAAACTAAAAACTAAAAAGAAAAAACTAAAAAAAGGAAAAAACTGAAAAATAAGAGAAAAAAAAAACTAAAAAAATATTAATAAATATAAAAAATATAAATATAAATATAATATAAATTAGCAATCAACAAAGCACCGAGACACAAATGACGACCGGGACACAGGGAGTATAAATGACGACCAGGACATAAGTAAAAAAAAAACTAAAAAAACTAAAAATATGGTAAAAACTACAAAAAAACTAAAAACTAATAAAAAAATTAAAAAATCTAAAAACCTAAATAAACTAAAAAAGAAAAAAAAGAAAAAAGGAAAAAAATAAAGGAGAAAAACAAAACTAAAAAACGAATGTATATACAGACCGGGACACCGGGATACAAATGACGACCGGGACACAGGGAATATAAATGACGACCGGGACACAGGGACACAACTACAATGGGGACGCCGGGGGGCACAGGGGGATATAAATGACGACCGGGACACCGGGACACAAGGAATATAAATGACGCCCGGGACACTCAAAGAGAAATCATAGACTGGAACACCGGGACACAAATGACGACCGGGACACAGGGAATATAAATGACGACCGGGACACAGGGACATAACTACAAAGGGGACGCCGGGGTGCACAGGGGGATATATAAATGACGATGGCGACTCAGGGAATGGTCGATTAGCAATCACCATCAACAAAGCTCAAGGGCAATCATTAGAATCATGAGGTATAGATCTGAATACGGATTGTTTTCCCATGGACCATTATATGTTGCATGTTCAAGAGTCGGTAAACCTGACAATCTATTTATATGCACAGACAATGGGACAGCAAACAATGTTGTATATTCGCAAGTTTTACGTAGTTAAAAACATATATATATATATATATATATATATATATATATATATATATATATATATATATATATATATATATATATATATATATATATATATATATATATATATATATATATATATATATATATATATATATATATATATATATATATATATATATATATATCTATATTCACAGGTGGGACATAGGGACACAACTACAATGGCGCGTAACTAATATGGCGCGTAACGACTTACGCGCGCGGGAGGGCTTGGGGGTTTGGCGCGAAGCGCCCCCACCAACTAGGTGTTGGGGTGGCGCGAAGCGCCACCCCAACAGCTAGTATATATATATATATATAGATCTATATAAAAATAAGTTGTTTGTGTGTTATGTCCGTTACACTATGTCTGTTACGCCAGACATATGACGTCTGAAAAATAAAGAAGAAAAAGAAAACAAACTAAAATGTCAAAACTGGGAATTGCATAAATATTCCGAAATATTTTGACAATAGATCAAAGTAATTCGAAAACCTTAAAACAGATACTTAAATATTGAGGTTTATTATAAATTGTTGAGCTTTAGCAAGCTCAGCACGTAAAGAGGAATTTTTAGTATAGATCTTAAAATGACAGAAGAAACAGCCGAGGAAGCTGCTCAAATAGTTAATTCAAAGAGAAATTTTAGTATAAATCCTACAATGGCAGAAGAAACAGCCGAGGAATCTGCTCAAAGGGTTAATGCCTAAAGGCTTGCGGTTAGAGAACGCAAAACCGCGCAGATAGATGAAATCCACCTGGACAGCGAGAGTCAAAACGTATCAAAACTGAAAATGATAGCGATGATGAATGGGTTTGGGATATTTTGACTTGGATAAGGTCATCAATGCCTACCAGATTTTAGTTAAAAAACAAAGGTTTGGCGATATGTATTTCATAGTGACGCTGAAAAATAAAGAAAAAAAGAAAACTGAAAAAAAGAAAAATGGTAAAAAACTAAAAAAAAACTAAAAAGGAAAAACTAAAAAAAAAAATTAAAAAATTTAAAAAAGAAAAAACTAAAAAGAAAAAAAAATTAAAAAAAAGCTAAAAAACTAAAAAAAAGAAAAAACTAAAAAAAACTGGGAATTGCAAATATATTTCAATATATTTTGACAATAGATTAAAGTAATTCGAAAAACTTAAAACAGATACCCAAAATCTGAGGTTTATTATAAATTGTTGGAGCTTTAGCATGCTTGGCACGTAAAGATTTTTCCAAGTGTCAATCTTAGAATGAACATTGACAAATTGAAGAAAACAAATCAATAAAAAGAAGAAACTAACAAAAAGAAAAACTAAAAAAGAAAAAAAAACTAAAAAAGAAACTGTATCTATAGATATAAAAATAAGTTGTATATATGCATGTTTGTTTGTTTATGGGTTTGCATTTGACGTCATTATAAGTATATAAGGCTTTGTATATGACGTCATTATAAGATGACACTACAGACCGGGACACCGGATAACAAATGACGACCGGGACACAGGGAATATAAATGACGACCGGGACACAGGGAATATAAATGACGACCGGGACACTCAAAGAGAAATTACAGACCGGGACACCGGGACATAAATGACGACCGGGACACAGGGAATATAAATGAGGACCGGGACGCTCAAAGAGAAATTACAGACTGGGATACCGGCACAAAAATGACAACCGGGACACAGGGAATATAAATGACGACCAGGACACAGGGACACAACTACAACGGGGATGCCGGGGGCAAATGGGGATATATAAATGACAACGGAGACACAGGGAATGTTCGATTGGCAATCACCATCAACAAAGCTCAAGGGCAATCGTTAGAAAAATGCGGTATAGATCTGAATACGGATTATTTTCCCATGGACAATTATTATGTTGCATGTTCAAGAGTTGGTAAACCTGACTGTCTATTTATATGGACAGACAATGAGACAGCAAAGAATGTTGTATATTCGCAAGTTTTACGTAGTTAAAATATATATAAATATATATATATATATATATATATATATATATATATATATATATATATATATATATATATATATATATATATATATATATATATATATATATATATATATATATATATATATATATATATATATATATATATATATATATATATATATCTTCTATATATATAAAAATAAGTTGTCTGTCTGTCTGTGGATGGATCAGGTGACGTCACCTGAAAAAACTGGATCAGGTGACGTCAAAACTGAAAAAAATAAAAAAAGGCAAAAACTACAAAAAAAACTAAAAACTAATAAAAAAAATAAAAAAGCTAAAAAACTAAAAAAACTAAAAAAAGGCAAAAACTACAAAAAAAACTAAAAACTAATAAAAAAGCTAAAAAACTAAAAAAACTAAAAAAAGGCAAAAACTACAAAAAAAACTAAAAACTAATAAAAAAATAAAAAAGCTAAAAAACTAAAAAAAATAAAAAAACTAAAAAAAGGTAAAAAACTAAAAAAACTAAAAACTAAAAAAAACTAAAAAAAAAGGAAAAAACTGAAAATAAGCTAAAATAAAGGTAAAAACTAATAAAAAACTAAAAAAAAAAACTGAAAAAACTAAAAAAAGGCAAAACTACAAAAAAAAACTAAAAACTAATAAAAAAAGTAAAAAAGCTAAAAAACTAAAAACACTAAAAAAACTAAAAAAAAGGTAAAAAACTAAAAAAACTAAAAAATAAAAAAAAACTAAAAAAAAAGGAAAAAACTGAAAAATAAGCTAAAATAAAGGTAAAAACCAATAAAAAACTAAAAAGAAAAAAAGGAAAAAACTAAAAAAAATTTTCATCTAAAAAACTAAAAAAAAACTAAAAAAGGTAAAAACTAAAAGAACTAAAAAAGAAAAAAAATAAATGACGACACTCAAAGAGAAAGCGACCAGGACAAAAGGAATGTTCGATTAGCAATCAACAAAGCACCGGGACACAGGGAGTATAAATGAAAAAAGCTAAAAAACTAAAAAAACTAAAAAAAGGCAAAAACTACAAAAAAAACTAAAAACTAATAAAAAAAATAAAAAAGCTAAAAAACTAAAAAAACTAAAAAAACTAAAAAAAGGTAAAAAACTAAAAAAACTAAAAACTAAAAAAAACTAAAAAAAAGGAAAAAACTGAAAAATAAGCTAAAATAAAGGTAAAAACCAATAAAAAACTAAAAAAAAAAACTGAAAAAACTAAAAAAGGGCAAAAACTACAAAAAAAAACTAAAAACTAATAAAAAAAGTAAAAAAGCTAAAAAACTAAAAAAACTAAAAAAAGGTAAAAAACTAAAAAAAAATAAAAAATAAAAAAATCTATTTATATGGACAGACAATAGGACAGCAAAGAATGTTGTATATTCGCAAGTTTTACGTAGTTAAATATATATATATATATATATATATATATATATATATATATATATATATATATATATATATATATATATATATATATATATATATATATATATATATATATATATCTATATATATAAAAATAAGTTGTCTGTGTGTGGATCTGTGGATCTGTTGATCAGGTGACGTCATGTTTGTCCGCATATGACGTCTGAATTATTTCACACTAATACAAAAGAAGAAAAAAACTAAAAAAGGTAAAAACTACAAAAAAAAACTAAAAAGAAAAAAAAACTAAAAAAGCTAAAAAACTAAAAAAAACTAAAAAAAGGTAAAAATCTAATAACTAAAAAAAACTGAAAAAAATAAAAAAAGGCAAAAACTACAAAAAATAAAAACTAATAAAAAAACTAAAAAAACTAAAAAACTAAATAAACTAAAAAAAACTAAAAAAAGGTAAAAAACTAAAAAAAACTAAAAACTAAAAAAGAAAAAAACTAAAAAAAAGGAAA
>NW_027064157.1:0-27816 GCF_032884065.1 Artemia franciscana
TACCATTTGCAATCATAAAATAGTCTAATATCTTCATTTTTTCAACATACGTAGCTATTACCCTTGAAAACTAAGACTTTTGACATATGAAGAGAGCCTTTAATCACATTCTTTACCATTTGCAATCATAAAATAGTCTAATATCTTCATTTTTTCAACATATGTAGCTATTACCCTCGAAAACTAAAACTTTTGACATAGGAAAAGAGCCTTTAATCACATTCTTTACCATTTGCAATCATAAAATAGTCTATTATCTTCATTTTTTCAACATACGTAGCTATTACCCTCGAAAACTAAAACTTTTGACATAGGAAAAGACCCTTTAATCACATTCTTTACCATTAGCAATCATAAAATAGTCTAATATCTTCATTTTTTTCAACATACGTAGCTATTACCCTCGAAAACTAAAACTTTTGAAATAGGAAAAGAGCCTTTAATCACATTCTTTACCATGTGCAATCATAAAATTGTCTAATATCTTCATTTTTTCAACATACGTAGCTATTACCCTCGAAAACTAAAACTTTTGAAATAGGAAAAGAGCCTTTAATCACATTCTTGACCATTTGCAATCATAAAATAGTCTAATATCTTCATTTTTTCAACATACGTAGCTATTACCCTCGATAACTAAAACTTTTGACATAGGAAAAGAGCCTTTAATCACATTCTTTACCATTAGCAATCATAAAATAGTCTAATATCTTCATTTTTTCAACATACGTAGCTATTACCCTCGAAAACTAAAACTTTTGAAATAGGAAAAGAGCCTTTAATCACATTCTTTACCATTTGCAATCATAAAATAGTCTAATATCTTCATTTTTTCAACAAACGTAGCTATTACCCTCGAAAACTAAAACTTTTGACATAGGAAAAGAGCCTTTAATCACATTGTTTACCATTTGCAATCATAAAATAGTCTAATATCTTCATTTTTTCAACATACGTAGCTATTACCCTCGAAAACTAAAACTTTTGACATAGGAAAAGAGCCTTTAATCACATTCTTTACCATTAGCAATCATAAAATAGTCTAATATCTTCATTTTTTCAACATACGTAGCTATTACCCTCGAAAACTAAAACTTTTGAAATAGGAAAAGAGCCTTTAATCACATTCTTTACCATTTGCAATCATAAAATAGTCTAATATCTTCATTTTTTTCAACATACGTAGCTATTACCCTCGAAAACTAAAACTTTTGAAATAGGAAAAGAGCCTTTAATCACATTCTTTACCATGTGCAATCATAAAATTGTCTAATATCTTCATTTTTTCAACATACGTAGCTATTACCCTCGAAAACTAAAACTTTTGAAATAGGAAAAGAGCCTTTAATCAACTTCTTTACCATTTGCAATCATAAAATAGTCTAATATCTTCATTTTTTCAACATACGTAGCTATTACCCTCGAAAACTAAAACTTTTGAAATAGGAAAAGAGCCTTTAATCACATTCTTTACCATTTGCAATCATAAAATAGTCTAATATCTTCATTTTTTCAACATACGTAGCTATTACCCTCGAAAACTAAAACTTTTGAAATAAGAAAAAGAGCCTTTAATCACATTCTTTACCATTTGCAATCATAAAATAGTCTAATATCTTCATTTTTCAACATACGTAGCTATTACCCTCGAAAACTAAGACTTTTGGCATAGGAAAAGAGCCTTTAATCACATTCTTTACCATTTGCAATCATAAAATGGTCTAATATCTTCATTTTTTCAACATACGTAGCTATTACCCTCGAAAACTAAAACTTTTGACATAGGAAAAGAGCCTTTAATCACATTCTTTACCATTTGCAATCATAAAATAGTCTAATATCTTCATTTTTTCAACATACGTAGCTATTACCCTCGAAAACTAAAACTTTTGACATAGGAAAAGAGCCTTTAATCACATTCTTTACCATTTGCAATCATAAAATAGTCTAATATCTTCATTTTTTTCAACATACGTAGCTATTACCCTCGAAAACTAAAACTTTTGAAATAGGAAAAGAGCCTTTAATCACATTCTTTACCATGTGCAATCATAAAATTGTCTAATATCTTCATTTTTTCAACATACGTAGCTATTACCCTCGAAAACTAAAACTTTTGAAATAGGAAAAGAGCCTTTAATCACATTCTTTACCATTTGCAATCATAAAATAGTCTAATATCTTCATTTTTTTCAACATACGTAGCTATTACCCTCGAAAACTAAAACTTTTGAAATAGGAAAAGAGCCTTTAATCACATTCTTTACCATTTGCAATCATAAAATAGTCTAATATCTTCATTTTTTCAACATACGTAGCTATTACCCTCGAAAACTAAAACTTTTGAAATAGGAAAAGAGCCTTTAATCAGATTCTTTACCATTTGCAATCATAAAATAGTATAATATCTTCATTTTTTCAACATACGTAGCTATTACCCTCGAAAACTAAAACTTTTGAAATAGGAAAAGAGCCTTTAATCACATTCTTTACCATTTGCAATCATAAAATAGTCTAATATCTTCATTTTTTCAACATACGTAGCTATTACCCTTGAAAACTAAGACTTTTGACATAGGAAAAGAGCCTTTAATCACATTCTTTACCATTTGCAATCATAAAATAGTCTAATATCTTCATTTTTTCAACATATGTAGCTATTACCCTCGAAAACGAAAACTTTTGACATAGGAAAAGAGCCTTTAATCACATTCTTTACCATATGCAATCATAAAATAGTCTAATATCTTCATTTTTTCAACATACGTAGCTATTACCCTCGAAAACTAAAACTTTTGACATAGGAAAAGAGCCTTTAATCACATTCTTTACCATTAGCAATCATAAAATAGTCTAATATCTTCATTTTTTTCAACATACGTAGCTATTACCCTCGAAAACTAAAACTTTTGAAATAGGAAAAGAGCCTTTAATCACATTCTTTACCATGTGCAATCATAAAATTGTCTAATATCTTCATTTTTTCAACATACGTAGCTATTACCCTCGAAAACTAAAACTTTTGAAATAGGAAAAGAGCCTTTAATCACATTCTTGACCATTTGCAATCATAAAATAGTCTAATATCTTCATTTTTTCAACATACGTAGCTATTACCCTCGATAACTAAAACTTTTGACATAGGAAAAGAGCCTTTAATCACATTCTTTACCATTAGCAATCATAAAATAGTCTAATATCTTCATTTTTTCAACATACGTAGCTATTACCCTCGAAAACTAAAACTTTTGAAATAGGAAAAGAGCCTTTAATCACATTCTTTACCATTTGCAATCATAAAATAGTCTAATATCTTCATTTTTTCAACAAACGTAGCTATTACCCTCGAAAACTAAAACTTTTGACATAGGAAAAGAGCCTTTAATCACATTCTTTACCATTTGCAATCATAAAATAGTCTAATATCTTCATTTTTTCAACATACGTAGCTATTACCCTCGAAAACTAAAACTTTTGACATAGGAAAAGAGCCTTTAATCACATTCTTTACCATTAGCAATCATAAAATAGTCTAATATCTTCATTTTTTCAACATACGTAGCTATTACCCTCGAAAACTAAAACTTTTGAAATAGGAAAAGAGCCTTTAATCACATTCTTTACCATTTGCAATCATAAAATAGTCTAATATCTTCATTTTTTTCAACATACGTAGCTATTACCCTCGAAAACTAAAACTTTTGAAATAGGAAAAGAGCCTTTAATCACATTCTTTACCATGTGCAATCATAAAATTGTCTAATATCTTCATTTTTTCAACATACGTAGCTATTACCCTCGAAAACTAAAACTTTTGAAATAGGAAAAGAGCCTTTAATCAACTTCTTTACCATTTGCAATCATAAAATAGTCTAATATCTTCATTTTTTCAACATACGTAGCTATTACCCTCGAAAACTAAAACTTTTGAAATAGGAAAAGAGCCTTTAATCACATTCTTTACCATTTGCAATCATAAAATAGTCTAATATCTTCATTTTTTCAACATACGTAGCTATTACCCTCGAAAACTAAAACTTTTGAAATAAGAAAAAGAGCTTTTAATCACATTCTTTACCATTTGCAATCATAAAATAGTCTAATATCTTCATTTTTCAACATACGTAGCTATTACCCTCGAAAACTAAGACTTTTGGCATAGGAAAAGAGCCTTTAATCACATTCTTTACCATTTGCAATCATAAAATAGTCTAATATCTTCATTTTTTCAACATACGTAGCTATTACCCTCGAAAACTAAAACTTTTGACATAGGAAAAGAGCCTTTAATCACATTCTTTACCATTTGCAATCATAAAATAGTCTAATATCTTCATTTTTTCAACATACGTAGCTATTACCCTCGAAAACTAAAACTTTTGACATAGGAAAAGAGCCTTTAATCACATTCTTTACCATTTGCAATCATAAAATAGTCTAATATCTTCATTTTTTTCAACATACGTAGCTATTACCCTCGAAAACTAAAACTTTTGAAATAGGAAAAAGGCCTTTAATCACATTCTTTACCATGTGCAATCATAAAATTGTCTAATATCTTCATTTTTTCAACATACGTAGCTATTACCCTCGAAAACTAAAACTTTTGAAATAGGAAAAGAGCCTTTAATCACATTCTTTACCATTTGCAATCATAAAATAGTCTAATATCTTCATTTTTTTCAACATACGTAGCTATTACCCTCGAAAACTAAAACTTTTGAAATAGGAAAAGAGCCTTTAATCACATTCTTTACCATTTGCAATCATAAAATAGTCTAATATCTTCATTTTTTCAACATACGTAGCTATTACCCTCGAAAACTAAAACTTTTGAAATAGGAAAAGAGCCTTTAATCAGATTCTTTACCATTTGCAATCATAAAATAGTATAATATCTTCATTTTTTCAACATACGTAGCTATTACCCTCGAAAACTAAAACTTTTGAAATAGGAAAAGAGCCTTTAATCACATTCTTTACCATTTGCAATCATAAAATAGTCTAATATCTTCATTTTTTCAACATACGTAGCTATTACCCTTGAAAACTAAGACTTTTGACATAGGAAAAGAGCCTTTAATCACATTCTTTACCATTTGCAATCATAAAATAGTCTAATATCTTCATTTTTTCAACATATGTAGCTATTACCCTCGAAAACTAAAACTTTTGACATAGGAAAAGAGCCTTTAATCACATTCTTTACCATTTGCAATCATAAAATAGTCTAATATCTTCATTTTTTCAACATACGTAGCTATTACCCTCGAAAACTAAAACTTTTGACATAGGAAAAGAGCCTTTAATCACATTCTTTACCATTAGCAATCATAAAATAGTCTAATATCTTCATTTTTTTCAACATACGTAGCTATTACCCTCGAAAACTAAAACTTTTGAAATAGGAAAAGAGCCTTTAATCACATTCTTTACCATGTGCAATCATAAAATTGTCTAATATCTTCATTTTTTCAACATACGTAGCTATTACCCTCGAAAACTAAAACTTTTGAAATAGGAAAAGAGCCTTTAATCACATTCTTGACCATTTGCAATCATAAAATAGTCTAATATCTTCATTTTTTCAACATACGTAGCTATTACCCTCGATAACTAAAACTTTTGACATAGGAAAAGAGCCTTTAATCACATTCTTTACCATTAGCAATCATAAAATAGTCTAATATCTTCATTTTTTCAACATACGTAGCTATTACCCTCGAAAACTAAAACTTTTGAAATAGGAAAAGAGCCTTTAATCACATTCTTTACCATTTGCAATCATAAAATAGTCTAATATCTTCATATTTTTTCAACATACGTAGCTATTACCCTTGAAAACTAAAACTTTTGGAATAGGAAAAGAGCCTTTAATCACATTCTTTACCATGTGCAATCATAAAATTGTCTAATATCTTCATTTTTTCAACATACGTAGCTATTACCCTCGAAAACTAAAACTTTTGAAATGGGAAAAGAGCCTTTAATCACATTCTTTACCATTTGCAATCATAAAATAGTCTAATATCTTCATTTTTTTCAACATACATAGCTATTACCCTCGAAAACTAAAACTTTTGAAATAGGAAAAGAGCCTTTAATCACATTCTTTACCATGTGCAATCATAAAATTGTCTAATATCTTCATTTTTTCAACATACGTAGCTATTACCCTCGAAAACTAAAACTTTTGAAATAGGAAAAGAGCCTTTAATCACATTCTTTACCATTTGCAATCATAAAATAGTCTAATATCTTCATTTTTTCAACATACGTAGCTATTACCCTCGAAAACCAAAACTTTTGAAATAGGAAAAGAGCCTTTAATCACATTCTTTACCATTTGCAATCATAAAACAGTCTAATATCTTCATTTTTTCAACTTACGTAGCTATTACCCTCGAAAACTAAAACTTTTGAAATAGGAAAAGAGCCTTTAATCACATTTTTTACCATTTGCAATCATAAAATAGTCTAATATCTTCATTTTTTCAACATACGTAGCTATTACCCTTGAAAACTAAGACTTTTGACTAAGGAAAAGAGCCTTTAATCACATTCTTTACCATTTGCAATCATAAAATAGTCTAATATCTTCATTTTTTCAACATATGTAGCTATTACCCTCGAAAACTAAAACTTTTGACATAGGAAAAGAGCCTTTAATCACATTCTTTACCGTTTGCAATCATAAAATAGTCTAATATCTTCATTTTTTCAACATACGTAGCTATTACCCTCGAAAACTAAAACTTTTGACATAGGAAAAGAGCCTTTAATCACATTCTTTACCATTAGCAATCATAAAATAGTCTAATATCTTCATTTTTTTTCAACATACGTAGCTATTACCCTCGAAAACTAAAACTTTTGAAATAGGAAAAGAGCCTTTAATCACATTCTTTACCATGTGCAATCATAAAATTGTCTAATATCTTCATTTTTTCAACATACGTAGCTATTACCCTCGAAAACTAAAACTTTTGAAATAGGAAAAGAGCCTTTAATCACATTCTTTACCATTTGCAATCATAAAATAGTCTAATATCTTCATTTTTTCAACATATGTAGCTATTACCCTCAAAAACTAAAACTTTTGACATAGGAAAAGAGCCTTTAATCACATTCTTTACCATTTGCAATCATAAAATAGTCTAATATCTTCATTTTTTCAACATACGTAGCTATTACCCTCGAAAACTAAAACTTTTGACATAGGAAAAGAGCCTTTAATCACATTCTTTACCATTTGCAATCATAAAATAGTCTAATATCTTCATTTTTTCAACATACTTAGCTATTACCCTCGAAAACTAAAACTTTTGACATAGGAAAAGAGCCTTTAATCACATTCTTTACCAATTGCAATCATAAAATAGTCTAATATCTTCATTTTTTTCAACATACGTAGCTATTACCTTCGAAAACTAAAACTTTTGAAATAGGAAAAGAGCCTTTAATCACATTCTTTACCATTTGCAATCATAAAATAGTCTAATATCTTCATTTTTTCAACATACGTAGCTATTATCCTCGAAAACTAAAACTTTTGACATAGGAAAAGAGCCTTTAATCACATTCTTTACCATTTGCAATCATAAAATAGTCTAATATCTTCATTTTTTCAACATACGTAGCTATTACCCTCGAAAACTAAAACTTTTGACATAGGAAAAGAGCCTTTAATCACATTCTTTACCATTTGCAATCCGAAAATAGTCAAATATCTTCATTTTTTCAACATACGTAGCTATTACCCTTTAAAACGAAAACTTTTGACATAGGAAAAGAGCCTTTAATCACATTCTTTACCATTTGCAATCATAAAATAGTCTAATATCTTCATTTTTTCAATATACGTAGCTATTACCCTCGAAAACTAAAACTTTTGAAATAGGAAAAGAGCCTTTAATCACATTCTTTACCATTTGCAATCATAAAATAGTCTAATATCTTAATTTTTTTCAACATACGTAGCTATTACCCTCGAAACCTAAAACTTTTGAAATAGGAAAAGAGCCTTTAATCAAATTCTTTATCATGTGCAATCATAAAATAGTCTAATATCTTCATTTTTTCAACATACGTAGCTATTACCCTCGAAAACTAAATTTTTTGAAATAGGAAAAGAGCCTTTAATCACATTCTTTACCATGTGCAATCATAAAATAGTCTAATATCTTCATTTTTTCAACATACATAGCTATTACCCTCGAAAACTAAAACTTTTGACATAGGAAAAGAGCCTTTAATCACATTCTTTACCATTTGCAACCATAAAATTGTCTAATATCTTCATTTTTTCAACATACGTAGCTATTACACTCAAAAACTAAAACTTTTGAAATAGGAAAAGAGCCTTTAATCACATTCTTTACCATTTGCAATCATAAAATAGTCTAATATCTTCATTTTTTTCAACATACGTAGCTATTACCCTCGAAAACTAAAACTTTTGAAATAGGAAAAGAGCCTTTAATCACATTCTTTACCATTTGCAATCATAAAATAGTCTAATATCTTCATTTTTTCAACATACGTAGCTATTACCCTTGAAAACTAAAACTTTTGACATAGGAAAAGAGCCTTTAATCACATTCTTTACCATTTGCAATCATAAAATAGTCTAATATCTTCATTTTTTCAACATACGTAGCTATTACCCTCGAAAACTAAAACTTTTGAAATAGGAAAAGAGCCTTTAATCACATTCTTTACCATTTGCAATCATAAAATAGTCTAATATCTTCATTTTTTCAACATACGTAGCTATTATCCTCGAAAACTAAAACTTTTGAAATAGGAAAAGAGCCTTTAATCACATTCTTTACCATTTGCAATCATAAAATAGTCTAATATCTTCATTTTTTCAACATACGTAGCTATTACCCTCGAAAACTAAGACTTTTGACATAGGAAAAGAGCCTTTAATCACATTCTTTACCATTTGCAATCATAAAATAGTCTAATATCTTCATTTTTTCAACAAACGTAGCTATTACCCTCGAAAACTAAAACTTTTGACATAGGAAAAGAGCCTTTAATCACATTCTTTACCATTTGCAATCATAAAATAGTCTAATATCTTCATTTTTTCAACATACGTAGCTATTACCCTCGAAAACTAAAACTTTTGACATAGGAAAAGAGCCTTTAATCACATTCTTTACCATTAGCAATCATAAAATAGTCTAATATCTTCATTTTTTCAACATACGTAGCTTTAGTTTTCGAGGGTAATAGCTACGTATGTTGAAAAAATGAAGATATTAGACTATTTTATGATTGCAAATGGTAAAGAATGTGATTAAAGGCTCTTTTCCTATTTCAAAAGTTTTAGTTTTCGAGGGTAATAGCTACGTATGTTGAAAAAATGAAGATATTAGACAATTTTATGATTGCACATGGTAAAGAATGTGATTAAAGGCTCTTTTCCTATTTCAAAAGTTTTAGTTTTCGAGGGTAATAGCTACGTATGTTGAAAAAAAATGAAGATATTAGACTATTTTATGATTGCAAATGGTAAACAATGTGATTAAAGGCTCTTTTCCTATTTCAAAAGTTTTAGTTTTCGAGGGTAATAGCTACGTATGTTGAAAAAATGAAGATATTAGACAATTTTATGATTGCACATGGTAAAGAATGTGATTAAAGGCTCTTTTCCTATTTCAAAAGTTTTAGTTTTCGAGGGTAATAGCTACGTATGTTGAAAAAAATGAAGATATTAGACTATTTTATGATTGCAAATGGTAAAGAATGTGATTAAAGGCTCTTTTCCTATGTCAAAAGTTTTAGTTTTCGAGGGTAATAGCTACATATGTTGAAAAAATGAAGATATTTGACTATTTTATGATTGCAAATGGTAAAGAATGTGATTAAAGGCTCTTTTCCTATGTCAAAAGTTTTAGTTTTCGAGGGTAATAGCTACGTATGTTGAAAAAATGAAGATATTAGACTATTTTATGATTGCAAATGGTAAAGAATGTGATTAAAGGCTCTTTTCCTATGCCAAAAGTCTTAGTTTTCGAGGGTAATAGCTACGTATGTTGAAAAAATGAAGATATTAGACTATTTTATGATTGCAAATGGTAAAGAATGTGATTAAAGGCTCTTTTTCTTATTTCAAAAGTTTTAGTTTTCGAGGGTAATTGCTACGTATGTTGAAAAAATGAAGATATTAGACTATTTTATGATTGCAAATGGTAAAGAATGTGATTAAAGGCTCTTTTCCTATTTCAAAAGTTTTAGTTTTCGAGGGTAATAGCTACGTATGTTGAAAAAATGAAGATATTAGACTATTTTATGATTGCAAATGGTAAAGAATGTGATTAAAGGCTCTTTTCCTATTTCAAAAGTTTTAGTTTTCGAGGGTAATAGCTACGTATGTTGAAAAAATGAAGATATTAGACAATTTTATGATTGCACATGGTAAAGAATGTGATTAAAGGCTCTTTTCCTATTTCAAAAGTTTTAGTTTTCGAGGGTAATAGCTACGAATGTTGAAAAAAATGAAGATATTAGACTATTTTATGATTGCAAATGGTAAAGAATGTGATTAAAGGCTCTTTTCCTATTTCAAAAGTTTTAGTTTTCGAGGGTAATAGCTACGTATGTTGAAAAAATGAAGATATTAGACTATTTTATGATTGCTAATGGTAAAGAATGTGATTAAAGGCTCTTTTCCTATGTCAAAAGTTTTAGTTTTCGAGGGTAATAGCTACGTATGTTGAAAAAACCCTCGAAAACTAAAACTTTTGAAATAGGAAAAGAGCCTTTAATCACATTCTTTACCATTTGCAATCATAAAATAGTCTAATATCTTCATTTTTTCAACATACGTAGCTATTACCCTTGAAAACTAAAACTTTTGACATAGGAAAAGAGCCTTTAATCACATTCTTTACCATTTGCAATCATAAAATAGTCTAATATCTTCATTTTTTCAACATACGTAGCTATTACCCTCGAAAACTAAAACTTTTGAAATAGGAAAAGAGCCTTTAATCACATTCTTTACCATTTGCAATCATAAAATAGTCTAATATCTTCATTTTTTCAACATACGTAGCTATTATCCTCGAAAACTAAAACTTTTGAAATAGGAAAAGAGCCTTTAATCACATTCTTTACCATTTGCAATCATAAAATAGTCTAATATCTTCATTTTTTCAACATACGTAGCTATTACCCTCGAAAACTAAGACTTTTGACATAGGAAAAGAGCCTTTAATCACATTCTTTACCATTTGCAATCATAAAATAGTCTAATATCTTCATTTTTTCAACAAACGTAGCTATTACCCTCGAAAACTAAAACTTTTGACATAGGAAAAGAGCCTTTAATCACATTCTTTACCATTTGCAATCATAAAATAGTCTAATATCTTCATTTTTTCAACATACGTAGCTATTACCCTCGAAAACTAAAACTTTTGACATAGGAAAAGAGCCTTTAATCACATTCTTTACCATTAGCAATCATAAAATAGTCTAATATCTTCATTTTTTCAACATACGTAGCTTTAGTTTTCGAGGGTAATAGCTACGTATGTGACATACACACATTCTTTACCATGTGCAATCATAAAATAGTCTAATATCTTCATTTTTTCAACATACATAGCTATTACCCTCGAAAACTAAAACTTTTGACATAGGAAAAGAGCCTTTAATCACATTCTTTACCATTTGCAACCATAAAATTGTCTAATATCTTCATTTTTTCAACATACGTAGCTATTACACTCAAAAACTAAAACTTTTGAAATAGGAAAAGAGCCTTTAATCACATTCTTTACCATTTGCAATCATAAAATAGTCTAATATCTTCATTTTTTTCAACATACGTAGCTATTACCCTCGAAAACTAAAACTTTTGAAATAGGAAAAGAGCCTTTAATCACATTCTTTACCATTTGCAATCATAAAATAGTCTAATATCTTCATTTTTTCAACATACGTAGCTATTACCCTTGAAAACTAAAACTTTTGACATAGGAAAAGAGCCTTTAATCACATTCTTTACCATTTGCAATCATAAAATAGTCTAATATCTTCATTTTTTCAACATACGTAGCTATTACCCTCGAAAACTAAAACTTTTGAAATAGGAAAAGAGCCTTTAATCACATTCTTTACCATTTGCAATCATAAAATAGTCTAATATCTTCATTTTTTCAACATACGTAGCTATTATCCTCGAAAACTAAAACTTTTGAAATAGGAAAAGAGCCTTTAATCACATTCTTTACCATTTGCAATCATAAAATAGTCTAATATCTTCATTTTTTCAACATACGTAGCTATTACCCTCGAAAACTAAGACTTTTGACATAGGAAAAGAGCCTTTAATCACATTCTTTACCATTTGCAATCATAAAATAGTCTAATATCTTCATTTTTTCAACAAACGTAGCTATTACCCTCGAAAACTAAAACTTTTGACATAGGAAAAGAGCCTTTAATCACATTCTTTACCATTTGCAATCATAAAATAGTCTAATATCTTCATTTTTTCAACATACGTAGCTATTACCCTCGAAAACTAAAACTTTTGACATAGGAAAAGAGCCTTTAATCACATTCTTTACCATTAGCAATCATAAAATAGTCTAATATCTTCATTTTTTCAACATACGTAGCTATTACCCTCGAAAACTAAAACTTTTGAAATAGGAAAAGAGCCTTTAATCACATTCTTTACCATTTGCAATCATAAAATAGTCTAATATCTTCATTTTTTTCAACATTCGTAGCTATTACCCTCGAAAACTAAAACTTTTGAAATAGGAAAAGAGCCTTTAATCACATTCTTTACCATTTGCAACCATAAAATTGTCTAATATCTTCATTTTTTCAACATACGTAGCTATTACACTCAAAAACTAAAACTTTTGAAATAGGAAAAGAGCCTTTAATCACATTCTTTACCATTTGCAATCATAAATAGTCTAATATCTTCATTTTTTTCAACATACGTAGCTATTACCCTCGAAAACTAAAACTTTTGAAATAGGAAAAGAGCCTTTAATCACATTCTTTACCATTTGCAATCATAAAATAGTCTAATATCTTCATTTTTTCAACATACGTAGCTATTACCCTTGAAAACTAAAACTTTTGACATAGGAAAAGAGCCTTTAATCACATTCTTTACCATTTGCAATCATAAAATAGTCTAATATCTTCATTTTTTCAACATACGTAGCTATTACCCTCGAAAACTAAAACTTTTGAAATAGGAAAAGAGCCTTTAATCACATTCTTTACCATTTGCAATCATAAAATAGTCTAATATCTTCATTTTTTTCAACATACGTAGCTATTATCCTCGAAAACTAAAACTTTTGAAATAGGAAAAGAGCCTTTAATCACATTCTTTACCATTTGCAATCATAAAATAGTCTAATATCTTCATTTTTTCAACATACGTAGCTATTACCCTCGAAAACTAAGACTTTTGACATAGGAAAAGAGCCTTTAATCACATTCTTTACCATTTGCAATCTAATATCTTCATTTTTCAACAAACGTAGCTATTACCCTCGAAAACTAAAACTTTTGACATAGGAAAAGAGCCTTTAATCACATTCTTTACCATTTGCAATCATAAAATAGTCTAATATCTTCATTTTTTCAACATACGTAGCTATTACCCTCGAAAACTAAAACTTTTGACATAGGAAAAGAGCCTTTAATCACATTCTTTACCATTAGCAATCATAAAATAGTCTAATATCTTCATTTTTTCAACATACGTAGCTATTACCCTCGAAAACTAAAACTTTTGAAATAGGAAAAGAGCCTTTAATCACATTCTTTACCATTTGCAATCATAAAATAGTCTAATATCTTCATTTTTTTCAACATTCGTAGCTATTACCCTCGAAAACTAAAACTTTTGAAATAGGAAAAGAGCCTTTAATCACATTCTTTACCATGTGCAATCATAAAATTGTCTAATATCTTCATTTTTTCAACATACGTAGCTATTACCCTCGAAAACTAAAACTTTTGAAATAGGAAAAGAGCCTTTAATCACATTCTTTACCATTTGCAATCATAAAATAGTCTAATATCTTCATTTTTTCAACATACGTAGCTATTACCCTCGAAAACTAAAACTTTTGAAATAGGAAAAGAGCCTTTAATCACATTCTTTACCATTTGCAATCATAAAATAGTCTAATATCTTCATTTTTTCAACATACGTAGCAATTACCCTCGAAAACTAAAACTTTTGAAATAAGAAAAAGAGCCTTTAATCACATTCTTTACCATTTGCAATCATAAAATAGTCTAATATCTTCATTTTTTCAACATACGTAGCTATTACCCTCGAAAACTAAGACTTTTGGCATAGGAAAAGAGCCTTTAATCACATTCTTTACCATTTGCAATCATAAAATAGTCTAATATCTTCATTTTTTCAACATACGTAGCTATTACCCTCGAAAACTAAAACTTTTGACATAGGAAAAGAGCCTTTAATCACATTCTTTACCATTTGCAATCATAAAATAGTCAAATATCTTCATTTTTTCAACATATGTAGCTATTACCCTCGAAAACTAAAACTTTTGACATAGGAAAAGAGCCTTTAATCACATTCTTTACCATTTGCAATCATAAAATAGTCTAATATCTTCATTTTTTTCAACATACGTAGCTATTACCCTCGAAAACTAAAACTTTTGAAATAGGAAAAGAGCCTTTAATCACATTCTTTACCATGTGCAATCATAAAATTGTCTAATATCTTCATTTTTTCAACATACGTAGCTATTACCCTCGAAAACTAAAACTTTTGAAATAGGAAAAGAGCCTTTAATCACATTGTTTACCATTTGCAATCATAAAATAGTCTAATATCTTCATTTTTTTTCAACATACGTAGCTATTACCCTCGAAAACTAAAACTTTTGAAATAGGAAAAGAGCCTTTAATCACATTCTTTACCATGTGCAATCATAAAATTGTCTAATATCTTCATTTTTTCAACATACGTAGCTATTACCCTCGAAAACTAAAACTTTTGAAATAGGAAAAGAGCCTTTAATCACATTCTGTACCATTTGCAATCATAAAATAGTCTAATATCTTCATTTTTTCAACATAAGTAGCTATTACCCTCGAAAACTAAAACTTTTGAAATAGGAAAAGAGCCTTTAATCACATTCTTTACCATTTGCAATCATAAAATAGTCTAATATCTTCATTTTTTCAACATACGTAGCTATTACCCTCGAAAACTAAAACTTTTGAAATAGGAAAAGAGCCTTTAATCACAGTCTTTACCATTTGCAATCATAAAATAGTCTAATATCTTCATTTTTTCAACATACGTAGCTATTACCCTTGAAAACTAAGACTTTTGACATAGGAAAAGAGCCTTTAATCACATTCTTTACCATTTGCAATCATAAAATAGTCTAATATCTTCATTTTTTCAACATATGTAGCTATTACCCTCGAAAACTAAAACTTTTGACATAGGAAAAGAGCCTTTAATCACATTCTTTATCATTTGCAATCATAAAATAGTCTAATATCTTCATTTTTTCAACATACGTAGCTATTACCCTCGAAAACTAAAACTTTTGACATAGGAAAAGAGCCTTTAATCACATTCTTTACCATTAGCAATCATAAAATAGTCTAATATCTTTATTTTTTTCAACATACGTAGCTATTACCCTCGAAAACTAAAACTTTTGAAATAGGAAAAGAGCCTTTAATCACATTCTTTACCATGTGCAATCATAAAATTGTCTAATATCTTCTTTTTTTCAACATACGTAGCTATTACCCTCGAAAACTAAAACTTTTGAAATAGGAAAAGAGCCTTTAATCACATTCTTGACCATTTGCAATCATAAAATAGTCTAATATCTTCATTTTTTCAACATACGTAGCTATTACCCTCGAAAACTAAAACTTTTGACATAGGAAAAGAGCCTTTAATCACATTCTTTACCATTAGCAATCATAAAATAGTCTAATATCTTCATTTTTTCAACATACGTAGCTATTACCCTCGAAAACTAAAACTTTTGAAATAGGAAAAGAGCCTTTAATCACATTCTTTACCATTTGCAATCATAAAATAGTCTAATATCTTCATTTTTTTCAACATACGTAGCTATTACCCTCGAAAACTAAAACTTTTGGAATAGGAAAAGAGCCTTTAATCACATTCTTTACCATGTGCAATCATAAAATTGTCTAATATCTTCATTTTTTCAACATACGTAGCTATTACCCTCGAAAACTAAAACTTTTGAAATAGGAAAAGAGCCTTTAATCACATTCTTTACCATTTGCAATCATAAAATAGTCTAATATCTTCATTTTTTTCAACATACGTAGCTATTACCCTCGAAAACTAAAACTTTTGAAATAGGAAAAGAGCCTTTAATCACATTCTTTACCATGTGCAATCATAAAATTGTCTAATATCTTCATTTTTTCAACATACGTAACTATTACCCTCAAAAACTAAAACTTTTGAAATAGGAAAAGAGCCTTTAATCACATTCTTTACCATTTGCAATCATAAAATAGTCTAATATCTTCATTTTTTCAACATACGTAGCTATTACCCTCGAAAACTAAAACTTTTGAAATAGGAAAGAGCCTTTAATCACATTCTTTACCATTTGCAATCATAAAACAGTCTAATATCTTCATTTTTTCAACTTACGTAGCTATTACCCTCGAAAACTAAAACTTTTGAAATAGGAAAAGAGCCTTTAATCACATTCTTTACCATTTGCAATCATAAAATAGTCTAATATCTTCATTTTTTCAACATACGTAGCTATTACCCTTGAAAACTAAGACTTTTGACATAGGAAAAGAGCCTTTAATCACATTCTTTACCATTTGCAATCATAAAATAGTCTAATATCTTCATTTTTTCAACATATGTAGCTATTACCCTCGAAAACTAAAACTTTTGACATAGGAAAAGAGCCTTTAATCACATTCTTTACCATTTGCAATCATAAAATAGTCTAATATCTTCATTTTTTCAACATACGTAGCTATTACCCTCGAAAACTAAAACTTTTGACATAGGAAAAGAGCCTTTAATCACATTCTTTACCATTAGCAATCATAAAATAGTCTAATATCTTCATTTTTTTCAACATACGTAGCTATTACCCTCGAAAACTAAAACTTTTGACATAGGAAAAGAGCCTTTAATCACATTCTTTACCATGTGCAATCATAAAATTGTCTAATATCTTCATTTTTTCAACATACGTAGCTATTACCCTCGACAACTAAAACTTTTGAAATAGGAAAAGAGCCTTTAATCACATTCTTTACCATTTGCAATCATAAAATAGTCTAATATCTTCATTTTTTCAACATATGTAGCTATTACCCTCGAAAACTAAAACTTTTGACATAGGAAAAGAGCCTTTAATCACATTCTTTACCATTTGCAATCATAAAATAGTCTAATATCTTCATTTTTTCAACATACGTAGCTATTACCCTCGAAAACTAAAACTTTTGACATAGGAAAAGAGCCTTTAATCACATTCTTTACCATTTGCAATCATAAAATAGTCTAATATCTTCATTTTTTCAACATACGTAGCTATTACCCTCGAAAACTAAAACTTTTGACATAGGAAAAGAGCCTTTAATCACATTCTTTACCATTTGCAATCATAAAATAGTCTAATATCTTCATTTTTTCAACATACGTAGCTATTACCTTCGAAAACTAAAACTTTTGAAATAGGAAAAGAGCCTTTAATCACATTCTTTACCATTTGCAATCATAAAATAGTCTAATATCTTCATTTTTTCAACATACGTAGCTATTATCCTCGAAAACTAAAACTTTTGACATAGGAAAAGATCCTTTAATCACATTCTTTACCATTTGCAATCATAAAATAGTCTAATATCTTCATTTTTTCAACATACGTAGCTATTACCCTTTAAAACGAAAACTTTTGACATAGGAAAAGAGCCTTTAATCACATTCTTTACCATTTGCAATCATAAAATAGTCTAATATCTTCATTTTTTCAATATACGTAGCTATTACCCTCGAAAACTAAAACTTTTGAAATAGGAAAAGACCCTTTAATCACATTCTTTACCATTTGCAATCATAAAATAGTCTAATATCTTAATTTTTTTCAACATACGTAGCTATTACCCTCGAAACCTAAAACTTTTGAAATAGGAAAAGAGCCTTTAATCAAATTCTTTATCATGTGCAATCATAAAATAGTCTAATATCCTCATTTTTTCAACATACGTAGCTATTACCCTCAAAAACTAAATTTTTTGAAATAGGAAAAGAGCCTTTAATCACATTCTTTACCATGTGCAATCATAAAATAGTCTAATATCTTCATTTTTTCCACATACGTAGCTATTACCCTCGAAAACTAAAACTTTTGACATAGGAAAAGAGCCTTTAATCACATTCTTTACCATTTGCAATCATAAAATAGTCTAATATCTTCATTTTTTGAACATACGTAGCTATTACCCTCGAAAACTAAAACTTTTGAAATAGGAAAAGAGCCTTTAAGCACTTTCTTTACCATGTGCAATCATAAAATAGTCTAATATCTTCATTTTTCCAACATACGTAGCTATTACCCTCGAAAACTAAAACTTTTGACATAGGAAAAGAGCCTTTAATCACATTCTTTACCATGTGCAATCATAAAATAGTCTAATATCTTCATTTTTTCAACATACGTAGCTATTACCCTCGAAAACTAAAACTTTTGACATAGGAAAAGAGCCTTTAATCACATTCTTTACCATTTGCAATCATAAAATAGTCTAATATCTTCATTTTTCCAACATACGTAGCTATTACCCTCGAAAACGAAAACTTTTGAAATAGGAAAAGAGCCTTTAATCACATTCGTTACCATTTGCAATTATAAAATAGTCTAATATCTTCATTTTTTCAACATACGTAGCTATTACCCTCGAAACTAAAACTTTTGACATAGGAAAAGAGCCTTTAATCACATTCTTTACCATTTGCAATCATAAAATAGTCTAATATCTTCATTTTTTCAACATACGTAGCTATTACCCTCGAAAACTAAAACTTTTGACATAGGAAAAGAGCCGTTAATCACATTCTTTACCATTTGCAATCATAAAATAGTCTAATATCTTCATTTTTTCAACATACGTAGCTATTACCCTCGAAAACTAAAACTTTTGAAATCGGAAAAGAGCCTTTAAGCACTTTCTTTACCATGTGCAATCATAAAATAGTCTAATATCTTCATTTTTCCAACATACGTAGCTATTACCCTCGAAAACTAAAACTTTTGACATAGGAAAAGAGCCTTTAATCACATTCTTTACCATGTGCAATCATAAAATAGTCTAATATCTTCATTTTTTCAACATACGTAGCTATTACCCTCGAAAACTAAAACTTTTGATATAGGAAAAGAGCCTTTAATCACAATCTTTACCATTTGCAATCATAAAATAGTCTAATATCTTCATTTTTTCAACATACGTAGCTATTACCCTCGAAAACTAAAACTTTTGACATAGGAAAAGAGCCTTTAATCACATTCTTTACCATTTGCAATCATAAAATAGTCTAATATCTTCATTTTTCCAACATACGTAGCTATTACCCTCGAAAACGAAAACTTTTGAAATAGGAAAAGAGCCTTTAATCACATTCGTTACCATTTGCAATTATAAAATAGTCTAATATCTTCATTTTTTCAACATACGTAGCTATTACCCTCGAAAACTAAAACTTTTGACATAGGAAAAGAGCCTTTAATCACATTCTTTACCATTTGCAATCATAAAATAGTCTAATATCTTCATTTTTTCAACATACGTAGCTATTACCCTCGAAAACTAAAACTTTTGACATAGGAAAAGAGCCGTTAATCACATTCTTTACCATTTGCAATCATAAAATAGTCTAATATCTTCATTTTTTCAACATACGTAGCTATTACCCTCGAAAACTAAAACTTTTGAAATAGGAAAAGAGCCTTTAAGCACTTTCTTTACCATGTGCAATCATAAAATAGTCTAATATCTTCATTTTTCCAACATACGTAGCTATTACCCTCGAAAACTAAAACTTTGACATAGGAAAAGAGCCTTTAATCACATTCTTTACCATGTTCAATCATAAAATAGTCTAATATCTTCATTTTTTCAACATACGTAGCTATTACCCTCGAAAACTAAAACTTTTGACATAGGAAAAGAGCCTTTAATCACAATCTTTACCATTTGCAATCATAAAATAGTCTAATATCTTCATTTTTTCAACATACGTAGCTATTACCTCGAAAACTAAAACTTTTGACATAGGAAAAGAGCCTTTAATCACATTCTTTACCATTTGCAATCATAAAATAGTCTAATATCTTCATTTTTTCAACATACGTAGCTATTACCCTCGAAAACTAAAACTTTTGACATAGGAAAAGAGCCTTTAATCACATTCTTTACCATTTGCAATCATAAAATAGTCTAATATCTTCATTTTTTCAACATACGTAGCTATTACCCTCGAAAACTAAAACTTTTGAAATAGGAAAAGAGCCTTTAAGCACTTTCTTTACCATGTGCAATCATAAAATAGTCTAATATCTTCATTTTTCCAACATACGTAGCTATTACCCTCGAAAACTAAAACTTTTGACATAGGAAAAGAGCCTTTAATCACATTCTTTACCATGTGCAATCATAAAATAGTCTAATATCTTCATTTTTTCAACATACGTAGCTATTACCCTCGAAAACTAAAACTTTTGACATAGGAAAAGAGCCTTTAATCACATTCTTTACCATTTGCAATCATAAAATAGTCTAATATGTTCATTTTTCCAACATACGTAGCTATTACCCTCGAAAACGAAAACTTTTGAAATAGGAAAAGAGCCTTTAATCACATTCGTTACCATTTGCAATTATAAAATAGTCTAATATCTTCATTTTTCAACATACGTAGCTATTACCCTCGAAAACTAAACTTTTGACATAGGAAAAGAGCCTTTAATCACATTCTTTACCATTTGCAATCATAAAATAGTCTAATATCTTCATTTTTTCAACATACGTAGCTATTAACCTCGAAAACTAAAACTTTGACATAGGAAAAGAGCCTTTAATCACATTCTTTACCATTTGCAATCATAAAATAGTCTAATATCTTCATTTTTTCAACATACGTAGCTATTACCCTCGAAAACTAAAACTTTTGAAATAGGAAAAGAGCCTTTAAGCACTTTCTTTACCATGTGCAATCATAAAATAGTCTAATATGTTCATTTTTCCAACATACGTAGCTATTACCCTCGAAAACTAAAACTTTTGACATAGGAAAAGAGCCTTTAATCACATTCGTTACCATTTGCAATTATAAAATAGTCTAATATCTTCATTTTTTCAACATACGTAGCTATTACCCTCGAAAACTAAACTTTTGACATAGGAAAAGAGCCTTTAATCACATTCTTTACCATTTGCAATCATATAATAGTCTAATATCTTCATTTTTTCAACATACGTAGCTATTAACCTCGAAAACTAAAACTTTGACATAGGAAAAGAGCCTTTAATCACATTCTTTACCATTTGCAATCATAAAATAGTCTAATATCTTCATTTTTTCAACATACGTAGCTATTACCCTCGAAAACTAAAACTTTTGAAATAGGAAAAGAGCCTTTAAGCACTTTTTTTACCATGTGCAATCATAAAATAGTCTAATATGTTCATTTTTCCAACATTCTTAGCTATTACCCTCGAAAACTAAAACTTTTGACATAGGAAAAGAGCCTTTAATCACATTCTTTACCATGTGCAATCATAAAATAGTCTAATATCTCATTTTTTCAACATACGTAGCTATTACCCTCGAGAACTAAAACTTTTGACATAGGAAAAGAGCCTTTAATCACAATCTTTACCATTTGCAATCATAAAATAGTCTAATATCTTCATTTTTCCAACATACGTAGCTATTACCCTCGAAAACTAAAACTTTTGAAATAGGAAAAGAGCCTTTAATCACATTCTTTACCATTTGCAATTATAAAATAGTCTAATATCTTCATTTTTTCAACATACGTAGCTATTACCCTCGAAAACTAAAACTTTTGACATAGGAAAAGAGCCTTTAATCACATTCTTTACCATGTGCAATCATAAAATAGTCTAATATCTTCATTTTTCCAACATACGTAGCTATTACCCTCGAAAACTAAAACTTTTGACATAGGAAAAGAGCCTTTAATCACAATCTTTACCATTTGCAATCATAAAATAGTCTAATATCTTCATTTTTTCAACATACGTAGCTATTACCCTCGAAAACTAAAACTTTTGACATAGGAAAAGAGCCTTTAATCACATTCTTTACCATTTGCAATCATAAAATAGTCTAATATCTTCATTTTTTCAACGTACGTAGCTATTACCCTCGAAAACTAAAACTTTTGACATAGGAAAAGAGCCTTTAATCACATTCCTTACCATTTGCAATCATAAAATAGTCTAATATCTTCATTTTTTCAACATACGTAGCTATTACCCTCGAAAACTAAAACTTTTGAAATAGGAAAAGAGCCTTTAAGCACTTTCTTTACCATGTGCAATCATAAAATAGTCTAATATCTTCATTTTTCCAACATACGTAGCTATTACCCTCGAAAACTAAAACTTTTGACATAGGAAAAGAGCCTTTAATCACATTCTTTACCATGTGCAATCATAAAATAGTCTAATATCTTCATTTTTTCAACATACGTAGCTATTACCCTCGAAAACTAAAACTTTTGACATAGGAAAAGAGCCTTTAATCACATTCTTTACCATTTGCAATCATAAAATAGTCTAATATGTTCATTTTTCCAACATACGTAGCTATTACCCTCGAAAACGAAAACTTTTGAAATAGGAAAAGAGCCTTTAATCACATTCGTTACCATTTGCAATTATAAAATAGTCTAATATCTTCATTTTTTCAACATACGTAGCTATTACCCTCGAAAACTAAAACTTTTGACATAGGAAAAGAGCCTTTAATCACATTCTTTACCATTTGCAATCATAAAATAGTCTAATATCTTCATTTTTTCAACATACGTAGCTATTAACCTCGAAAACTAAAACTTTGACATAGGAAAAGAGCCTTTAATCACATTCTTTACCATTTGCAATCATAAAATAGTCTAATATCTTCATTTTTTCAACATACGTAGCTATTACCCTCGAAAACTAAAACTTTTGAAATTGGAAAAGAGCCTTTAAGCACTTTCTTTACCATGTGCAATCATAAAATAGTCTAATATCTTCATTTTTCCAACATACGTAGCTATTACCCTCGAAAACTAAAACTTTTGACATAGGAAAACAGCCTTTAATCACATTCGTTACCATTTGCAATTATAAAATAGTCTAATATCTTCATTTTTTCAACATACGTAGCTATTACCCTCGAAAACTAAAACTTTTGACATAGGAAAAGAGCCTTTAATCACATTCTTTACCATTTGCAATCATATAATAGTCTAATATCTTCATTTTTTCAACATACGTAGCTATTAACCTCGAAAACTAAAACTTTGACATAGGAAAAGAGCCTTTAATCACATTCTTTACCATTTGCAATCATAAAATAGTCTAATATCTTCATTTTTTCAACATACGTAGCTATTACCCTCGAAAACTAAAACTTTTGAAATAGGAAAAGAGCCTTTAAGCACTTTCTTTACCATGTGCTATCATAAAATAGTCTAATATGTTCATTTTTCCAACATACGTAGCTATTACCCTCGAAAACTAAAACTTTTGACATAGGAAAAGAGCCTTTAATCACATTCTTTACCATGTGCAATCATAAAATAGTCTAATATCTTCATTTTTTCAACATACGTAGCTATTACCCTCGAGAACTAAAACTTTTGACATAGGAAAAGAGCCTTTAATCACAATCTTTACCATTTGCAATCATAAAATAGTCTAATATCTTCATTTTTCCAACATACGTAGCTATTACCCTCGAAAACGAAAACTTTTGAAATAGGAAAAGAGCCTTTAATCACATTCTTTACCATTTGCAATTATAAAATAGTCTAATATCTTCATTTTTTCAACATACGTCGCTATTACCCTCGAAAACTAAAACTTTTGACATAGGAAAAGAGCCTTTAATCACATTCTTTACCATTTGCAATCATAAAATAGTCTAATATCTTCATTTTTCCAACATACGTAGCTATTACCCTCGAAAACGAAAACTTTTGAAATAGGAAAAGAGCCTTTAATCACATTCTTTACCATTTGCAATCATAAAATAGTCTAATATCTTCATTTTTTCAACTTACGTAGCTATAACCCTCGAAAACTAAAACTTTTGACATAGGAAAAGAGCCTTTAATCTCATTCTTTACCATTTGCAATCATAAAATAGTCTAATATCTTCATTTTTTCAACATACGTAGCTATTACCCTCGAAAACTAAAACTTTTGAAATAGGAAAAGAGCCTTTAAGCACTTTCTTTACCATGTGCAATCATAAAATAGTCTAATATCTTCATTTTTCCAACATACGTAGCTATTACCCTCGAAAACTAAAACTTTTGACATAGGAAAAGAGCCTTTAATCACATTCTTTACCATGTGCAATCATAAAATATTCTAATATCTTCATTTTTTCAACATACGTAGCTATTACCCTCGAAAACTAAAACTTTTGACATAGGAAAAGAGCCTTTAATCACATTCTTTACCATTTGCAATCATAAAATAGTCTAATATCTTCATTTTTTCAACATACGTAGCTATTACCCTCGAAAACTAAAACTTTTGACATAGGAAAAGAGCCTTTAATCACATTCTTTACCATTTGCAATCATAAAATAGTCTAATATCTTCATTTTTTCAACATACGTAGCTATTACCCTCGAAAACTAAAACTTTTGAAATAGGAAAAGAGCCTTTAAGCACTTTCTTTACCATGTGCAATCATAAAATAGTCTAATATCTTCATTTTTCCAACATACGTAGCTATTACCCTCGAAAACTAAAACTTTTGACATAGGAAAAGAGCCTTTAATCACATTCTTTACCATGTGCAATCATAAAATAGTCTAATATCTTCATTTTTTTCAACATACGTAGCTATTACCCTCGAAAACTAAAACTTTTGACATAGGAAAAGAGCCTTTAATCACATTCTTTACCATGTGCAATCATAAAATAGTCTAATATCTTCATTTTTTCAACATACGTAGCTATTACCCTCGAAAAACTAAAACTTTTGACATAGGAAAAGAGCCTTTAATCACATTCGTTACCATTTGCAATTATAAATAGTCTAATATCTTCATTTTTTCAACATACGTAGCTATTACCCTCGAAAACTAAAACTTTTGAAATAGGAAAAGAGCCTTTAAGCACTTTCTTTACCATGTGCAATCATAAAATAGTCTAATATCTTCATTTATCCAACATACGTAGCTATTACCCTCGAAAACTAAAACTTTTGACATAGGAAAAGAGCCTTTAATCACATTCTTTACCATGTGCAATCATAAAATAGTCTAATATCTTCATTTTTTCAACATACGTAGCTATTACCCTCGAAAACTAAAACTTTTGACATAGGAAAAGAGCCTTTAATCACATTCTTTACCATTTGCAATCATAAAATAGTCTAATATCTTCATTTTTCCAACATACGTAGCTATTACCCTCGAAAACGAAAACTTTTGAAATAGGAAAAGAGCCTTTAATCACATTCGTTACCATTTGCAATTATAAAATAGTCTAATATCTTCATTTTTTCAACAAACGTAGCTATTATCCTCGAAAACTAAAACTTTTAACATAGGAAAAGAGCCTTTAATCACATTCTTTACCATTTGCAATCATAAAATAGTCTAATATCTTCTTTTTTTCAACATACGTAGCTATTACCCTCGAAAACTAAAACTTTGACATAGGAAAAGAGCCTTTAATCCCATTCTTTACCATTTACAATCATAAAATAGTCTAATATCTTCTTTTTTTCAACATACGTAGCTATTACCCTCGAAAACTAAAACTTTTGAAATAGGAAAAGAGCCTTTAAGCACTTTCTTTACCATGTGCAATCATAAAATAGTCTAATATCTTCATTTTTCCAACATACGTAGCTATTACCCTCGAAAACTAAAACTTTTGACATAAGAAAAGAGCCTTTAATCACATTCTTTACCATGTGCAATCATAAAATAGTCTAATATCTTCATTTTTTCAACATACGTAGCTATTACCCTCGAAAACTAAAACTTTTGACATAGGAAAAGAGCCTTTAATCACATTCTTTACCATTTGCAATCATAAAATAGTCTAATATCTTCATTTTTTCAACATACGTAGCTATTACCCTCGAAAACTAAAACTTTCGAAATAGGAAAAGAGCCTTTAAGCACTTTCTTTACCATGTGCAATCATAAATAGTCTAATATCTTCATTTTTCCAACATACGTAGCTATTACCCTCGAAAACTAAAACTTTTGACATAGGAAAAGAGCCTTTAATCACATTCTTTACCATGTGCAATCATAAAATAGTCTAATATCTTCATTTTTCCAACATACGTAGCTATTACCCTCGAAAACTAAAACTTTTGCCATAGGAAAAGAGCCTTTAAGCACATTCTTTACCATGTGCAATCATAAAATAGTCTAATATCTTCATTTTTTCAACATACTTAGCTATTACCCTCGAAAACTAAAACTTCTGACATAGGAAAAGAGCCTTTAATCACATTCTTTACCATGTGCAATCATAAAATAGTCTAACATCTTCATTTTTCCAACATACGTAGCTATTACCCTCGAAAACGAAAACTTTTGAAATAGGGAAGAGCCTTTAATCACGTTCTTTACCATTTGCAATTATAAAATAGTCTAATATCTTCATTTTTTCAACATACGTAGCTATTACCCTCGAAAACTAAAACTTTTGAAATAGGAAAAGAGCCTTTAAGCACTTTCTTTACCATGTGCAATCATAAAATAGTCTAATATCTTCATTTTTCCAACATACGTGGCTATTACCCTCGAAAACAAAAACTTTTGAAATAGGAAAAGAGCCTTTAATCACATTCTTTACCATTTGCAATCATAAAATAGTCTAATATCTTCATTTTTTCAACATACGTAGCTATTAACCTCGAAAACTAAAACTTTTGAAATAGGAAAAGAGCCTTTAAACACTTTCTTTACCATGTGCAATACTCCCTCGAGGGCATACTCCCATGAGGGCATACTCCCTCGCCAACATACGTAGCTATTACCCTCGAAAACTAAAACTTTTGCCATAGGAAAAGAGCCTTTAAGCACATTCTTTACCATGTGCAATCATAAAATAGTCTAATATCTTCATTTTTTCAACATACGTAGCTATTACCCTCGAAAACTAAAACTTCTGACATAGGAAAAGAGCCTTTAATCACATTCTTTACCATGTGCAATCATAAAATAGTCTAACATCTTCATTTTTCCAACATACGTAGCTATTACCCTCGAAAACGAAAACTTTTGAAATAGGAAAAGAGCCTTTAATCACATTCTTTACCATTTGCAATCATAAAATAGTCTAATATCTTCATTTTTTCAACATGCGTAGCTATTACCCTCGAAAACTAAAACTTTTGAAATAGGAAAAGAGCCTTTAAGCACTTTCTTTACCATGTGCAATCATAAAATAGTCTAATATCTTCATTTTTCCAACATACGTGGCTATTACCCTCGAAAACAAAAACTTTTGAAA
>NW_027064158.1:0-27792 GCF_032884065.1 Artemia franciscana
AGGAACATATTCCGCAGGTGGAGAATTTTCCAATGGGGAGTGGGAAATTTCTCGATGAAGTTTTCTGGAGAGGAATGCGCTGGATACAACTTTTGCCCTCTCTAAAATTAAAAAGTTTATTCAAGCTTTGTCATGTAATTAATTAATCAAGTAGGCTATGTATGTGCAGGAGGGGGCTTGGACACCTCCAAGAATTTGTAATTTCCCTCGATGTGTCATCCTTTCTGGATATCAGTGCCTCTAATTTCTTGTCTGATTTTTATTTTCGTTTGTGATTTTGTCTTGTCTTTTGCATGAATTCATCTTATATCCTATAATGTCCGACGTATTCAGTTAATTTCACACATTTTCACAAAATGCAATATACCAAAAAAAATCCAACAAACCTTTAGAATAGGGTTTGACTGACAATGTTAACCTGTGAAGTGCAGAGAACATCAAAATAAAAGGACTTCTAGCCCCGTGGACCTATCACAAGCTTCTGAGAATTTCCTTTTGTTTTTCTCCAAATTATGAAGTTTTAAGACAAAATCCCAGTTTCGGCAGCATTGCCATGTTGAACCACTACAGCAAAACTCATTAATTAAATATGAGAGCACTTTTCATTCGTAAAAATTTAAACATTAACAATGTTTTGGTTCCCAAAGATCAGAAAATCATCGAAAGAAAGCTAGACCTTCATAAGCTGTTTGATGTCCTATCTTTGGAGATAATTTCTTGCTGATTTTTACCTACGTTTTTTTTTTAATTTTTTGTACCCGCTACTACCAAAAACCGCACAACTTGCACATGGAAATCTTTTTCCTTTTTTCATTAAATATTTAATTCCCAATTTTCCCAAGTTTCGGATTTTTCCAAGAAAGGCGTGACGGGGGGGGGGGGGGGGTAAATTGGTCTCTCATCTCTCCATTTAGACTAAAACAGAATACGGGTTCGGCAGGGTAATAGAGCACTGACTCTTTTGATATGAGCAATGACATTTTTTTTGTAGTCTGTTTGTTTGCTGAAGCGATATTTTTAATATTTTATTATATTATTTTATTGTAATATTTTATTATTTTATTATTTTAATATTAATTATTTTATATTTTATTATAATATTTTTAATTGGTACACCAGTAAATCATCCAAAGAGCTGATTTTTCATATTTTTGAAATATACTCAAAAGCCGCCAAAAACCGCCAAAAAAAACTACCAAAAACCGCACAACTTGCACACGGAAATCTTTTTCATTTTTTCATTAAATATTTAATTCCCGATTTTCCCAAGTTTCGTATTTTTCCATTGGTCTCTCATCTCTCCATTTAGACTAAAACAGAATACGGGTTCGGCAGGGTAATAGAGCACTGACTCCTTTGATATGAGCAATGAAATTTTTTTTTTAGTCTGTTTGTTTGCTGAAGCGATATTTTTAATATTTTATTATATTATTTTATTATAATATTTTATTATTTTATTATTTTAATATTAATTATTTTATATTTTATTATAATATTTTCAATTGGTACACCGGTAAATCATCCACGGAGCTGATTTTTCGTATTTTTGAAATATACTCAAAAGCCGCCAAAAACCGCCAAAAAAAACTACCAAAAACCGCACAACTTGCATATGGAAATCTTTTTCATTCTTTTATTAACCATTTAATTCCCGATTTTCCCAAGTTTTCAAGATACTCAACCACTCGCTTAACAGTAAGTTTCCACCGCACAGGTTAAAAAAAAATATTTTGACGTCCATGGTCTTAAAGTATGGAAAAAAGTAATTAGGCCTACAGGGGAGGGTTCTCGGGCAAGCGGCTCGTAAAATCTTAAAATTGCTACAGTGTTACAATTACTTCTAATTCATCTGCTCTGTTTTTTTTTTCAATTTTCTCCCACGCCTCTCTAATAATTTTAGGGTGTAAATAATTTGGGGTAGTAAACACTTTTCTAAATGCATACCACAACTGATATGTTTTTTACAAAATACGTTTACACACTCGTGTGTTTACCATGCTTACAAAGCAAAAAGGTTCAATCTTTAAGAGTGTGTTCTTGTATTCACGCACTGAAACTGGGTAGGGTCTTTTGTTCACAATGATCTATAATCTATAGATGGTTCCAGGTGCGTACGTAGCACGGGGTGGGGAATTGAGACCCAGCCCTTTCTCAAAAATCGCAAGACTTTTACAATTTACTCCGTCCTGTTAATTTAGATATATTCCAAACTTATATATTATTTGCCTACTTTTTTGGGTAATAACCCCAACTTTATTGGGAAATTGTCAGGATTGAGAAAAGAATTGAAACAAAGTCCTGTTAAAAAGCGAATCAAATAGGAAAACACATTTTAAGGTCACATTTTAAATATCAAAGTCTAAGTAGCCTAGCTGTGACGTCGACTCCTGATTTAAAAGCCTAAAATGTTATAAAATTCCTAAGCCTTAATAACGTCATGCATTAAATGGCATTGACAGGCCGGCTTGCAGGACTTCTGTAAATAGCCCAAGAAACAGATTTCCACAAGAGTTCCAAAATTGACCAACCATGAAAGTAATATCGACAGCCAAATTCTGGCAATCAAGACATGGCCTGACCTGTGATAAAGTGACTTTTAAAACTTCTTTGGTCGTTCGCTTACAATATTATAGGGAATATGGTAATGACAGGGCAGGAATATGGACTTTTTATATATTTTTCTCCGGTAGTGTGGGGGCGGAGGATTTATGGGAGGAGGCACGACTTAAAAAAGGGACAAGAAACTAATCATATTGGAAATAACAAGTGACCTCGTCTATTTAATTTTTCACCCTTTTACAAACCTAAAACGAGTCGATCCTGGGCACACACGTACAGGAGTTGATAAAGAATCAATATCCAAGTGTGGCACCAAAGAAACTGGGCTCCCCAAGTAGTATTTTAGCCCTTCTTCCCTTTAATCAGTATAAAATTCCAACCTGCTAGGCCACGTTCTACGGATGAAGGATGACAGATTACCGAAGATTGTCCTTTTTGGCCAACCGTCTGGGGCTACACAGAAAGCAAGTCGTCCTTGTCTGGGTTGGGAGGATGTCATAAATAAAGATTTAAAGGAAATTGGAACTTCTTGGGAGGGTGTAAAGAGGGGGGCTTTAAATAGATTAGGTTGGAGGAGGAGCTTGCGTAGCTGTGTTTGCCTCAGGTGGCTTGGTGCTGCAGTGAGTTATTATTAGTAGAAGTAGTAGTACTTTGGGTGCCAGTGCTCCTAAAACCACCCAGATACACGTACAAAGCTAATATCCTGAAATCACAAAATTTCCTAATTATCGTTCGTAGTTTCTTTGAATTTGCCTTTTCAAAAATATTCATCATTATCCAAAGGAGTGAGGTCGATTGTTCTTTATCTCAGGGGGATTGAGATGGAGGTCAAACTCCCTACTTCATGTGCATATTTACTGGATGTATCTATCTTCTGCTAAAAATACGATTTCATGTTTTGATTCTAACCAAAACAAGTTATCTCACTTGTTGGATAGCTTGTTTTATTGCTGGAACGGACATGAATTTGTCCGCATGGACACACATGGACACAGGTGAGCTCCTCAAACTATAAAAATCCATAATTGACGTTTGCATTCCAAATTCAACGAATTCCTCCCCCAAATTAAAAATAAAGTCAAATATCTGGCCATATCCCAGGCAAGAATCCCTCCCCAGATCTTGTCATTAATCAATCCTCCGAACTCTAACTTACCTAGGTTGGATTAAAGAGCCACTTTTTGATCCAGTCTGGCCACCTGTTTTGCTCAAACTAGAAAAACTTAATGAGAGGCTTTTTTCATCACGCCTCTGTATAAACGAAGCATGCTTGCAAGGATCTCTTTGCCTCTCAAAACATTCCTGATTTTTCTAAGTTTCGATAGCACATGCGATGTGCATTGTCAACTTTCCCCGGGAAGAAGCCACTCGGGATCAAAGCAGCGACAGTTTTACACAGGTGGATAGTGCTAGTGGAGAGTGATGTTTGACTGAGGAGAAGTCCCCTCACTACCCATACAATCTGAGGGATTTCCCTTGAAGAAAAAATAGGCTTTCCGAAATATCCCTTAAAATTAATCTTAACGAAAGTTGACCATTTTTTGTTTTGTATTTACTGTTCGTGTGCTCACTAGTTTTAATTTTGAAAAAAATTTCCGAAATTTCAATCAAACAGTTCGTAGTAACGAACTGTAGTAAGGAGTGACCCGGCTCAAAAGTAACCAAAACTAAAAATTGGGATTTTTATACTAATAGCTACATCAAAAGAATTGTATTTTAATGCTGATTTTCAATATATAAGTTTCATCAAGTTTAGTCTCATCCATCAAAAGTTACAAGCCTGAGAAATTTTGCCTTATTTTAGGAAATGCTGGGAAACAACCCCTATAAGTCATAGAATCTTAACGAAAATCATACGATCATATTCAGCGTATCAGAGAACTCTATTGTAAAAGTTTCAAGCTCCTATCTACAAAAATGTGGAATTTTGTATTTTTTGCCAGAAGGCAGATCACGCATGCGTGTTTATTTGTTGTTTTTTTTTGTTTGTTTTTTGTTGTTTTTTTCCAGAGGTGATCGTATCGACCCGGAGGTCCTAGAATCTTGCAAAAGGGATTATTTTAACGGAAATGAAAAGGTCTAGTGCCCTTTTTAAGTGACCGAAAAAACTGGAGGGCATCTAGGCCCCCTCCCATGCTAATTATTTTCCCAAAGTCGCCAAATCAAAATTCTGAGACAGCCATTTTATTCAACGAAGTCGAAAAACCTTGTAACTATGTCTTTAGGGACGAGTTACTCCCCCACAGTCCCCGTAGGAGGAGCTAAAAGTTACAAACTTTGACCAGTGCTTATATATAGTAATGGTTATTTGGAAGTGTATAGACGTTTTCAGGGGGAGTTTTAGGTTGGGGAGGGGGGTTGTGAAGAGGGGGATATGTCGGGGGAACTTTACTTGGACAAATGTGTCATGGAGGAAGAAAATTTTCATGAAGGGAGCTCAGGATTTTCTAGCATTATTTAAAAAAAACAATGAAAAAATAAATATGAAAAAGTTTTTTTCAACTGAGAGTAAAGAGAAGCATTAAAACTTAAAACGAGCAGAAATTATTACGCATATAATGGGCTTACCTCCTCCTAATAGCCCGCTCTTCACGCTAAAGTGTTTTTAGTAAACACTTTAGCGTAAAGAGCGGGGCGTTGATGAGGAAGCAGCCCCTTTCATATACGAAGTAATTTCTGTTCGTTTTAAGTTTTAATGCCGCTCCTTACTTTCCGTTAAAAAACTTTTTTATTTTATTTAATTTCTATCAGGAAGAACTCTAACTTTGGCGAAAGGGAAGGGACTACTTTCAAGTCAATTACTAAAATCAGCTTTGACAGCGAACCTACTATTTTGGACTATTTCTCTCATTCTTGGCGTTTCCTCCTTAATATATATATATATATATATATATATATATATATATATATATATATATATATATAATATATATATATATACATATATATATATATATATATATATATATATATATATATATATATATATATATATATATATATATATATATATATATATATATATACTTGCTATTGGGGTGGCGCTTCGCGCCACCGCAACACCTAGCTCGTGGGGGCGCTTCGCGCCCCCCCAAGCCCCCCCGCGCGCGTAAGTCGTTACGCGCCATATTAGTTACGCGCCTTTGTAGTTGTGTCCCTGTGTCCCACCTGTGAATACATAGATATATATATATATATATATATATATATATATATATATATATATATATATATATATATATATATATATATATATATACATATATATATATATATATATATATATATATATATATATATATGTTTTTAACTACGTAAAACTTGCGAATATACAACATTCTTCGCTGTCCCATTGTCTGTGCATATCAATAGATTGTCGGGTTTACCGACTCTTGAACATGCAATATATAATTATCCATGGGAAAAACAAACCGTATTCAGATCTATACCTCATTATTCTAATGAATGCCCTTGAGCTTTGTTGATGGTGATTGCTAATCGAAAATTCCCTGCGTCCCCGTCGTTATTTATATATCCCCCTGTGCCCCCGGCGTCCCCGTTGTAGTTGTGTCCCTGTGTCCCGGTCGTCATTTATATTCCCTGTGTCCTGGTCGTCATTTGTGTCCCGGTGTTTTTTTCTTTTTAGTTTTTTACCTTTTTTATTTTTTTCCTTTTTTAAGTTTTTTTCTTTTTAGTTTTTTTCTTTTTTTAGCTTTTTTCGCACCATATTAGTTACGTGCCATTGTAGTTGTGTCCCTTGTCTCACCTGAGAATATACATAGATATATATATGTTTGTAAAACTTGCGAAAATACAACATTCTTCGCTGTCCCATTGTCTGTGCATATAGATTGTCAGGTTTACCGACTCTTGAACATGCAACATATAATTGTCCATGGGAAAAACAAACCGTACTTAGATCTATACCTCATTATTATAATGATTGCCCTTGAGCTTTGTTGATGGTGATTGCTAATCGAACATTCCCTGTGTCCCGGTCGTCATTTATATATCCCCCCTGTGCCCCCAGCGTCCCCGTTGTAGTTGTGTCCCTGTGTCCCGGTCGTCATTTATATTCCCTGTGTCCCGGTCGTTATTTGTGTCCCGGTGTCCCAGTCTGTAATTTCTCTTTGAGTGTCCCGGTCGTCATTTGTGTCCCGGTCTGTAATTCCGTCAGTCGACAAACATGACGTCAGTCGACAAACAACTTCATGACGGCCTAATGCTCAATCCTTATAATGACGTCAGTCGACACACAAACAAACAACTTATTTGTATATATATATATATATATATATATATATATATATATATATATATATATATATATATATATATATATATATATATATATATATATATATATATATATATATATATATATATATATATATATATATATATATATATATATATATATATATATATATATATATATATATATATATATATATATATATATATATATATATATATATATATATATATATATATATATATATATATATATATATATATATATATATATATATATATTAAGACCCTCCGTCAGGAGGTTTTTCGTATGTGTGAATTGTTAATGTAACGAATATTATGTTGAAAATGAGCATAAAATATTTAAAATAATGGTAGCCTACAACTTTTACTTTATTAAGAATTTTCTTTTTATAAAGCCACTGCTTTGCACCTTTACCCCCAAAATCGACAAAAATCAACAAAGTTTACTCCAAGATTTTTTTGAAATACATTCTATACCCCTTTCTGTTTTCTTGGACTGGTCCGGCTGTTTTAAATATTCTTTTTGCCGGATTAAAAAAAAAAACTTTTCCTCTGACGTTGCATTTATAAGCTCAAAACAAGTTCAATTTTCTCTTAAGATAGATTTCAAAAAGATTTTCATACCAAACATCAATGCTGAAAACATATCAAAAAATTAAACATAGCAAAAAAAACATAGCAAAAAATTAACATTGTCTATAGTGAAGAGCCATCATGTTTCAATTATTATTTTTTCCCAGAACCACTGCTTATGCAAGGGTTGTTACGAGGGGTATCATTTTTCATGGGGGATGGGGCAAGGGGAGAATTTGCCCCTCTCCCAGCAATCTGGAGAGACAAATTAGTGCATAGCCGATACCCCTCAAATATCTGGATATGTACCCCTCTTTCCCCCATTAAAAATACTGGAGCTATGCCCCTATTTATTACCCTAACTAAATATTCGTTACCTTAACAATGACCCCTTCCCCAGCCCTGTCGGACCCGTGTATGGGTTTAATAATATTCTTCTTTGTTGTTGCTTCATCATTTCATTCATTGTATGATGTGTATCTACTGTGCAAACTCTAACAAATCCAGTGCTTTAGTATCTGATTGAATATTGAATATAAAAGAATAGTATTTCAAATTAGTTGGCACTTAAAGAACCAGTTTGGTTTTTGGCTAGGGGTGGGTTGTCAGTATCCTCATCGTATTTTAGCATCTCTTCTTCTGGATAATTATTCTAAGAGTAAAGGAATTTATATTTGTGCTCTGGATCTTTTCAAAGTATTTAACAGTGTAACCCCTTCCCAGTTTTTTTATTCTCTTTATATTTCAGGTGTTAATTTTTCAGTTATTCTGCTTCTGCAGTATTGGTATTCTAATTCTTTCTTTAGTTTGAAATCTTCTTCAATTACTACTATTAAAGTTAAAATAGGCGTAAGACAAGGGGGGGGGGTTATCACCTACACTTTTTAAATTTTGTATTTCTGACGTGCCTGCAAAAATATTCTCTATGTATTTATCTGATTTTTCAGATATTTCTTATCTGGCTTATTCTGATGATTTGCTCCTAATTAGTCGGACTAGGAGTGGTCTCTTAAAAATGTTATCTTCTGTTTCCAATGCTTTTTCTGGAATTGGCCTTTCCTTGAATAAAGAGAAGTATGAGTTTGTACCTTTCACTTCATCTTCTTCATCTCCTCTTAATTGTGACACTTTCTCTATTCCGTCTGTTGATTCTTTGCGGTGGTTGGGCATAAGCCTTACTAATAATCTTTCCAGATTTCGACAGCGCACTGTTTATGACATTCCTAAAAGAATACAATTCGGATATGGCAAAATTGTCCTCAATCGAGGGAAATATAATAGACGGGCGCTGGCAAAACTCTACTCTACATATTGCGATTAATCAGTCCTTTATACGGCAGGAATTTATCCCATCCTGAGAAAAATTGATTTAAAAAGAATCCGGAGTAGTTATTTCCGGTACTGTAAGTTTCTCCTTTTTATTCCTCCTTGGACAATTAACCGGATTCTAATTGGTAAATATGTTGTACCTGATGTAACACTTGAAAAGTTCGAAAAGTCACACAGGAAGTTCTCAGGTACTTCTCTTGATGGGCTTTCTCCATATAATCATCTTGTAAAATTTTTCTATTGTTATCTTTCGTTGGTTGACCTTTTTTTCTTTTTTCTTCTTTTTTTGCGAATTTCATTTCTTATTTGTTTTTAATGTTTTTATTTATCTATCATTAGTTTTTTTTGCGCGTGTGTGTTTTTTTATTTTTTTGTGTTTATTTGATGTAAAAAAATTCTTGTATAGTCATTATTTTTAGTTTTTTGTATGTTTTGAATTTTCTGTGTATTTCATTGTATTTATTCCACATTTTAATGCTTTTCCAGTGTTTTTGAGGGTAAGAAATAAATTAGTATTATTTTTATTATTACAAATGATAATGGCAGGAAAAAGAGTTGCCTGATGAATATGAACATAATGTATATTATAAAGAAAAGGTTTCATTGTAGTCTTTTAGATTGGTATTTATCCTATGACTATATACGAGACGACCTGGGAACCAGACGAGGAGGATAATCAGGGGGCAGAGGAGGGAGAGGAGGCAATTTTCAATGAAAATTGCCAAAAAACAACTTATGAAGGAGTCGGCTGTCAAAAAATCATAGAGAGTAACCCGTTTACAAAATGGAGTTTTGACGCCAATGGTTACATCAAAGGAATTGCATTTTTTATGCTGATTTTGTATATGAGTTTCATCAAGTTTAGTCTTACCCATTAAAAATTACGAACCAGAGAAAATGTGCCTTATTTTTGAAAAAAAGTGGATACGCCCTTTAAAATTCATAAAATGTTAAGCCTCACATTCAGAGTATTAGAGGTATCGAGAGGTATCGAGCTCCTATCGAGTATTATCAATACTCGATATTAGTATATATCGAGAGGTATCCAGAGGTATCGAGCTCATATCGAGTATTATCGATACTCTATATTAGTATATATCGAGAGGTATCGAGAGGTATCGAGCTCCTGTAGAGGTATCGAGCTCCTATCTGCAAAATTTGTAATTTCGTATTTTTTGCCATAAGAAAGATAACGGATGCGTGTATATTTTTTTTCCAGGGGTAATTATATCGACCCAGTGGTCCTAGAATATCGGTAGAGGGCTCATTCAAAGGAGATTAAAAATTTTAGTTTCTTTTTTAAGTGGTCTTAAGGGTTGGCAGGCAACTGGGCCCCTTCCCATAACATTTTTATGCTGATTTTAAATATGTAAATTTCATCAAGCTTAGTCTTACCCATTAAAAGTTACGAGCCCGAGAAAATTTACCTTGTTTTAGGAAATAGTGAGAAACATCACTTAAAAGTCATAGAATCTTAAAGAAAATCACACCATCAAATTCAGCGGATCAGAGAACACTACCATAGAACTTTCAAACTTCCAATCTATAAAAATGTTGAATTTTGTTTGTTTTTTTTGTCAGAAGACAGATCACGGATGCGTGTTTATTTGTTTTCTTGTTTTTTTGTTTGCTTTTTCCCCGCAAGTATGAAAGCGTCGACCCAGTGGTCCTAGAATATCGTGAGAGGGCTCATTCTAACGGAAAGTCTTAGAAGTTTTAGTGCCATTTTTAAGTGACCAAAAAATTGGAGGGCAGTTTTCTCCCACGCTCATGTTTTTTGTCCTAAAGTCCCTGGATCAAAATTTTGAGATAGCTATTTTGTTAAACACCGTCGAAAAACCTTATATTTATGCTTTTCGGGACGACTTAATCCCTCACATTCCCCGGGGGAGGGGCTGCAAGTTATAAAGTTTGACCATTATTTGCATATTGTAATGGTTATTCGGAAGTGTGGACGTTTTCAGGGGAACGTTTTCGCGTTGAAGGGTGGGAGGGTCACTTGGGAGGATCTTTCCATGGAGGAATTTATCATGAGGGAAAAGAATTTCCATGAAGGGGCGCATAATTTTCTAGCATTATTTAAAAACAAAAACATTCCAACAAAAATTTAAAATAAATAAAAGCATTCAAAATAAAAACAAACATTTTCAGCTGGAAATAAGGAGCAGCATTAAAAAATAGAAATAGGAATTATCAGATATATACGGGGGTCCGTCACCTCCACAATACCTTGCTATTTAAGCTAAAGTATTTTTAGTAATTTCAACTATTTATTCTACGGCCTTTTTGATTCAGAGGTCATTTTGAGAGAATTGGGACAAAATTCAAGCTTTACTGTAAAGAGTGCAGTATTGACGAAAAGGCGAACCCCCAAATATGCGTGATAAAAATATACAAACAAAGAAGTTCTTTGCGTAAGTTAATTTGTAAGTTACTTGTATTTATTACTAATTAAAATGTTCTTAAAAAAATTAAAAGTTCTAGTTGGCTTTTTAAGTAACCAAAAATTTGTGGACAACTAGGCCTCCTCCCCTACCTCTTTCTTATCAAAATTATCCGATGAAAACTGTGAGAAAGCCATTTAGCCAAAAAAAAAATAGATATGAAAATTTTGTTTTATCTATTCATGTGGGGTAAGCCAGAATCAAAACATGCAATAATTCAAAAACATTCAGTAATTTAAATAAAAAAGACAAGTTTTTTTTAACTGGAAGTAAGGAACGACATCAAAACTTAAAACGAACATAAATTATTCCGTATATGAAAGAGATTGTCCCCTCCTCAACGCCTCGCTCTTTACGCTAAAGTTTTTTATTGTGTTAACAAGTAGAGATGTGAGAAATCGTCAAAATTTAGCGTAAAGAGCGAGGCATTGAGGATGGGATATCCCCATTCATATACAGAATAATTTCTGTTCTAATGTTGCTCCTTACTTGCAAAATTACTTTTTTTTTAATTTAATTTGCACTCTTAAGATAGGTTCCGTCACCTTAATTCTACATTTACTGTATCAACTCCTGTCAGCATAGGGTTGTTAGCGTAAGATGTGAAAGAAAAGAGATGATATTTTGCATGGGAAAATATATAATTTGGCTTATATATTTCTAAATTGGTGGGGGAGGGGTTTAGGAAACAACGAAAGGGAAATGCTTTAAGGATGATACCAACGATCCTAAAACACATACTTATACATTTACAACTAACACTTCACTGTATTTACCCCCCCCCCCCATAATGTGCAAATATATAGCCTAAATCATCCATATCCTATATATTTGTCATGCGTCACTATTTTGCTTTAACCTAATACCCATAAATGACTAGAACATACATTTTAAATTGTGGTATAGATAGGGCAGTACCCAGGGGGATTCATGGATTGTACTCCGCCGCCTCTGAAGCTTTTTTCGGACTTATAAAACGAAACAAAATGTGTATGGACAAATTTTGATGGTTTTAAAGATTTTTTCCTAAACATGAATAATCATGTTTTATTTCAAGTTTAATATTTTACCGTATTTTCAGTTGAAAAAACTTGTTATTTTTATTTAGTTTCTGATCATTTTTAAGTCAAACTAGGAAATCCCCCCTCTTCGTGGAAGAATCCTCTTAGAAAAATTTCCTCCATTCAGAAATTCCCACTCCCCAAAAATTTGCCTCCATTTCCTAATGACAGATACTTTATAACAGATTGCATAGCTTACAGACCTTTCACCAGGGACTGTGGGAGTCATGTAGTCCCCAGAAGCATAATTGATGTACCTTTCAACTATGTTAAGCTAACTGGTTATCTCATGTATTTGTCTATTAGTAATTAGTGCATTCTTAGTACACAAGAAAAGTCGTATAGTTATAGAAAACACGAGGAAAACAAATTAATAAAAGGCAATTTCGGTAAAAAAAAATATGCCGTCAACTTTTGCCTGCATTGCAAGAGTACCCATGAGCTGATATATGAAGCCATTATAATCAGAAATGTTTCCCCTGAACGGAATGCTGGGAATTTCATTTCCCCCCTTGAACGGACATGTTTTTGTGTTTCATTATCATTTCTTTTTCCAGGGGTGATCGGATCTATCTACTTGTCACTTTGAAAAAGATTTAGTTTTTTACTGTTATGAAGTATAAAGGTGTCAAATATATTGGTTTCTTGTATTCAAACTAAATTAAAAATATTGACTTAAAAATTTGTATCTGATTTTCTTAAGCTTAGTTTTAATGTTTTACTTTGAACAAACTATTTTGATAATGCGTTAATTTTTGTAAACACTTAGTCTAAAGGCATTAAACATTTTGGTGTTTGATAAGCAAGTTCAAGACTGTCAATATCGTTAAAAAATATCCGTCCAACGCTTTGGCATTGTTCAACAGAACTGAATGATGGGAGTTTATATCTTAGTTTTTGTAATTAGCCTATTGTTTTGTCTATTTTTTGTAATTACTTACTTTCTTCATTTTTATGTAGTTTTACTTTAATTAAAGTACTTTTTCCATTTTCTTTTCTAAAGCCAAACAATGCCAAAGCGTTGGACGGATATTTTTTAACGATATTGACAGTCTTGAACTTGCTTATCAAACACCAAAATGTTTAATGCCTTTAGACTAAGTGTTTACAAAAAGTAACGCATTATCAAAATAGTTTGTTCAAAGTAAAACATTAAAACTAAGCTTAAGAAAATCAGATACAAATTTTTAAGTCAATATTTTTAATTTAGTTTGAATACAAGAAACCAATATATTTGACACCTTTATACTTCATAACAGTAAAAAACTAAATCTTTTTCAAAGTGACAAGTAGATAGATCCGATCACCCCTGGAAAAAGAAATGATAATGAAACACAAAAACATGTCCGTTCAAGGGGGGAAATGAAATTCCCAGCATTCCGTTCAGGGGAAACATTTCTGATTATAATGGCTTCATATATCAGCTCATGGGTACTCTTGCAATGCAGGCAAAAGTTGACGGCATATTTTTTTTTACCGAAATTGCCTTTTATTAATTTGTTTTCCTCGTGTTTTCTATAACTATACGACTTTTCTTGTGTACTAAGAATGCACTAATTACTAATAGACAAATACATGAGATAACCAGTTAGCTTAACATAGTTGAAAGGTACATCAATTATGCTTCTGGGGACTACATGACTCCCACAGTCCCTGGTGAAAGGTCTGTAAGCTATGCAATCTGTTATAAAGTATCTGTCATTAGGAAATGGAGGCAAATTTTTGGGGAGTGGGAATTTCTGAATGGAGGAAATTTTTCTAAGAGGATTCTTCCACGAAGAGGGGGGATTTCCTAGTTTGACTTAAAAATGATCAGAAACTAAATAAAAATAACAAGTTTTTTCAACTGAAAATACGGTAAAATATTAAACTTGAAATAAAACATGATTATTCATGTTTAGGAAAAAACCTTTAAAACCATCAAAATTTGTCCATACACATTTTGTTTCGTTTTATAAGTCCGAAAAAAGCTTCAGAGGCGGCGGAGTACAATCCATGAATCCCCCTGGGTACTGCCCTATCTATACCACAATTTAAAATGTATGTTCTAGTCATTTATGGGTATTAGGTTAAAGCAAAATAGTGACGCATGACAAATATATAGGATATGGATGATTTAGGCTATATATTTGCACTTTATGGGGGGGGGGTAAATACAGTGAAGTGTTAGTTGTAAATATATAAGTATGTGTTTTAGGATCGTTGGTATCATCCTTAAAGCATTTCCCTTTCGTTGTTTCCTAAACCCCTCCCCCACCAATTTAGCCCCCCCATGCCAAACCCCATACCTTCTTAAGACCACAACATAATTTGCACCTTACTGAAAAAAATGCCGTGAATTGTTAGTTTAGTACACATATATTTTTTTAAAGTTTTAATAATTTTCAATTTACTAAAAAGTTAAAAAAATTTAAACATATTTTGTTTATTTAAATAATACATTAAAAAACCAAGGCAAAATCAAAATGAGCAAAAATTAACATGAGTAGGGCTGATAGCCCCATACTTTCTCAAAACCAGAACATAGTTTGCACTTTACTGAAAATAAAATATATTTAAAATGTTTCCACTTTGTCGTTACTTGCTTAAAATCGTTTTACCAGATATAAACAGGGGAAAGTCCTCCCCCTTGCACTCCAGTTACAGTGCGAGTTTCTGGTACCCTTTTTAAGAGTAACAAGAGATGTAGAACGAGCCCTTCTCTCAAGGTCATTCATTTTCCAAACACATCCAGTCAACATTTTGAAACTACTATTTCGTTCAGCATAGTATAATGGTCCAGAAACAATGTCTTTAGGGATATTAGGCATGTCAGGTGTCAACCCCTCACAATTATGCGATTGGCCCATTATGTTCTAAAACTAAATGTCCCCAACCTTTAAAATAAATTAAAATAGTTTTAAATAAATTAAAAGGCATTGTGTTAAATGGTTGCTAAGAAGACACCTCAGTGATATATCGAGAAAAACCTGGGGTATTAAGTTGAAACTTTTGGGGATACTACTATTACTACTTTTGCTCTTACAATTAAAATAAATAAAAAGTATAAGTGTAGCGAGGTTTTCAAAGAAGTTGTTTTGCGAATGGTATTAAGTTTTATTTTTTAGGTCAACTTCAGAAGCTATAAAATTAAATTAAAAAATACTATTTGTGTCAGGATTAAAAATTGTTGAAAAAGTTTCTTCAACACACAAATAAAAGCCCATACTATGGATTCTTATAGAAAAAAAACTGATAAGCTATACAACATTTTTTTTCCATGAAAAAGACTTTGTCAAAAAACGAACAGAGATAAATTTAAAAACTTTTTTCTGCAAGATAAGCTATTCAAAGTAAAGTAAAGAGCTCCATTAAGCCAAGAATGAACAAAAATAAGTCCAATAATCTTCCAAGCGTAAAACTATAACAAATTGCTATCAATAAATAAATGAAACTCAAAACGAACAGAAACTAAAATAAATAGTCGAGTCAACCTCAAAACGAGCAAAATTGACATGAGTAGGTTTGATAACTCCTATGCCTTCTCAACAACAGAATACAATTTGCGCTTTACTGAAAACAAAATATGTTTGACATATTTTCACCTTTCTTACTTTCATAAATGAAAAATTATCAGAACCCTAACAAAGCAATGTCAGTATCAATTTAACTGGCAGTCCACTTTCATTTGTTAGTATTTTTTTAGTGAAGTGCAAATTGTGTTCTGGTCTTAAGCAAAGACCTAGACAAATACAAGAACACAATTTACGCTTTACTGAAAACAAATGCCTTGAAATGTGTTCACCTTCCTTACTTTCATATATAAAAGATTATCAAAAACCTTAACGAAGAAATTTTAGTGTATGACAGTTGAACCGAAAATCAACGAACATTTTATTGTTTTTTTTTGTTTTTTTTTTTGGTAAAGCGCAAAGTATGTTCTGGTCTTGGAAGGCATAGGAGTTATCAGCCCTACTCATGTTAATTTTTGCTCGTTTTAAGTTTTATTCATTTATTGATAGGGATTGTTGGTAGTTTTACGCTTGGAAGATTATTGGACTTTATTTTGGCTCATTCTTGGCTTAACGAAGCTTTTTACTTTTGTTTGAAAAACTTCTCGTGTGGAAAAAGTTTTTAAAAATAATTTAAAATAAAGCACAAGATCTATTAAATCAGAAAAAAGCCTTGAAGTTATACCTTCTAAATCCTAAGAGTATTTTGGACACCTTACTATTTTTTTTACACTTAAACGACTAGGCGCTTCTAATTTCCAAAAATGTAATCTGAAGACAAGTAGCGCACACAGAATAACAAATGAATTAAAAGATTTCGAAATTGCTGCCTGTTTTGTACGGTAAAAACAAAATCAACACTAAATACGTTTAGTCACTTCAATATGCTTAAACCAAATTTAGTCAACTTTAACTACCGTTAGCAAAAACAGCAATACATGTTTGCACCCTTGGAGAGACAAAAGTGGTGTACCAAGCTAACAGGCAAGTACAAAATTCACTTTTCTTTGAGATCCAATAATGAAAACGAATTATACTAACAGTTAATTTAAGAGTTGCCCAGTAATACCGGACGACTTAATATTTCTTGGTAGCCCGGGCCCTAACACATCCCCCTAACGTAGGTCTATCAACTATTACCCACTATCACTTAAAAAACCAAAATAAATAAAACAGCGAGTTTAGATATATTCAGGTAAATTACATTAGTTTAAAAAAAAACAAAAAAAACCTGTTTTTAGACATTTACTCCCTAACGGAAAAAATACGCGGACTCAAACTAACTTTTCCCCTTCAAGATTATTTTCCTTTTTCTGTCATATACTTGTTCTGGAAGAGCTTTACCAAAGCCAATATGGCCTTACCGCCAGATATTACTGCCAGATATGGCCTTTGGATGAGAACCATTCCTCCACTGTATATTAAAAAGTGTACGTATGCGCATACTTTAAGTTTTTTATGGACCCTTTTTCGGAATTCAATAAGAACAACAGGTTTTTCTTTAACTGAAAGTAAGAAGCAGCAATAAAAACTAAAACGACATTTTTACGTATGTGAGGGGGTTCACCTCCTCGTCAATACCTCGCTCTTTACGCAAAAGTTCGAATTTTGTTCCAATTTTTTAAAGAATGATCCCTGAATCACAAAGGCCGTTTAATTAAAATAAATAGCTCTTTTGAAAGTGATAAAAAAAACTTTAGCGTAAAGATAGAGGCATTGACGACGGGGCAAACCCCCACATATACGTAATAATTTCTGTCCGTTTTAAGTTTTAGTCTTGCTCCTTACTTTCAGTTGATAAAACTTGTTTTTTTATTCAGTTACTGATCATTTTTTAAATAATGCTGGGAAATCCAGCGTCCTATTCATGGGAAATTCTCTTCCTCCATGAAAAATTCCTCCATAAAAAGATAATCCCACGTAACCCTCTCTTTTGACCCCCCTCCCCCCGCCCAGAAAAAATTCCCCAGAAAATGTCTGTATACTCCCCAATAGCCAATACTATATTTTAACAATGGGCAAAGTTCATGAATTGGACCCCTTATTCCGGGAACTGTGGAGGATTAAACCGTCCTCAAAGATATAGTTATTAGATTTTTTTGACTATATTGAACAAAATGGCTATCTCAAAATTTTGACGCGGTGACTTCGGAGAAATATGAGCGTGGGAAGGGGCCTAGTTGCCCTCCCATGTTTTGGTCACTTATAACTCTTACAAGTCATTTACAGTTGTAAAATAACAACTTTTAATTTGCGTTTGAATGAGCCCTCTTCCGATACTATAGCACCACTGGGCAAATGCAATCACGCCTTTAAAAAAGACAGCCTAAACACGCATTTGTGATTTTTCTTCTGACAAAAAACACAAAATTCCACATTTTTGCATATAGGAGCTTGAAACCTGTACTGAATATGCTGAACCTGACGGTGTGATTAAGATTAAGATTTCATGAAGATTCTATGACTCTATGAGGGGTTCGTTTCCCCTCCCCCTTTGGAAATTAAGGCAAATTTCTAAGGTTCGTCACTTTTGATGAGTAGGACTAGATTCGATAAAAGTTAGATATTTAAAATCAGCCAAACAATCCAATTCTTTCGATGTATCTATTGGTATCAAAATAACGTTTTTTCAGAGTTTCGGCTCCTATTGAGCCGGGTCGCTTCTTTCTTACCATGAACTGTTTGATCTTGGCATATTCAGAGGCTGGAATAAAGCCATTTGTGGAAACATAAAAATAAAAATCTTTTTCCAACTGAAATGTCTTTTAAAAGGTACAAACCCACGGATACTTTCATTGCTTTCGGAATGGAACTATATGAACTCAATTATGTCCCCTATGGCTATATTATTAGAGCTTCACCTATTGGCACCTTTTGATTTCTAATTGCTCAGACATGATCAACTAGAACAATCAAGAAATTCTCCTCCTGCTACAGGTGTAAAAGCTGAATGGTACATTTCAGAGATTCAAAAGTATGTTAAAATAAGACAAAAAAAGAACATTCATATTTTCTAAAACACGTGCCCTTGGACCCTTGGCCAAAAAATTAAACCTTATTTTCCTAATGGATTTTATTTGTGTTTTTATGGTAAGAGTTTGTTCTAAAAACAGAGCAAGTAGATTGTCACATTGCTTTTTGTGAAAATATAGCGGTTGGTCACTTCTGAAGAAAACAAGCTCAATGAACAAAATTAGTTCCATGAGGATCCTTACTTTATGTTATATCGGAAATTGTGGTCGTTTTTCTTTACAAAGAACTTCTCGACCACCCTGGACATTCTTAGATATAGACATAGGAATATTAAAAAAAAGAAAATAATGAAGTTCTTACTTTATAATACAGAGCATGTTTTGAATGGGTCTAGGCGTCCGCCCGGAAAATTCGCCTTTGGAATTCCCCCCCCCGCCTGCAAATATCCCCCGGATGATATTTAAATTTTTCCCAAGCGCATCCAATCAGAGTTTTGAGGTGACCATTTTGTTCAAAATTGTCCAAAAGTCAAATAACCATGCCTCCAGGATTGAGAACCCCCTTCCAGCCCCGAGATTAGGGCTATAAGCGATATAAGTTGTCTATTCTTAACATATAATCTTTTCATGGGATGGAGGGGTCGTATAAACTTTGGAAGGGAGCATATGCCTCTAAAGGTGCATTTTAATACATGAAAATATTCATCTTAACGGTCAATAAGCCTTCAGATGAATACATAATTATTTCTAAGGAAGGGTTGGGGTCAGAGGTAGAAATTCATATTGAATCCCTGTCAATTTCTGGAAGTATTTTTAGTCTAAGCTGTTATTATAAAAGTAAAGAGTAAAACTAGAACCCAAAATTAGCAGAATATATGGCGTAAAGGAAGGGACTGTCCATCATCCCCAGTCTTTTCCTCGTGGTCCTAGAAACTTTGGAGGATACTCATTCGATCAAAGATTGAGAGTTCTAGCCCTTTTTTATAAGTCGAATGTATTTGGAAACCATCTATCCCCTGTCCTAAAACTGTTTTTGATGTTCTTTGATGTCCGGTCTTTTTGTTACCCCTTAGGACATCTAATCCACACTTTTGAGGTACCTATTTTGTACTTTATCAGTGGCAGCTCAAATTTACATATTAGTTTGTCATGGGGAGAATTATCCGTGGTGAATTTCCAGGGAGGAATTTTCCGGAGGCAGGGGGGCTGCTCCCTTTCCTAATCACCAAGTAATCACGTCTTCTTCTACTGTTACTTGCTTTTTTAAGTCATTTAAAATGATGTTTTATCCACATTCAATTGTGATTTGCTCAGGAAAACCAAATTTCGTCAATTTGAGACTGCAGAAATCCGTTTGAAGAAAGACCCTATCAAGTATCGTGAGTTTAAATTAATGAGAAGTAAGTTATTAGCGCTAAATTTGAAATAACCATAAGTGGGAAGTGGAGGGAGTTTGCATTTTCAGAAAAGCTGGATATAGCACATTTGGAAATAGCACAAAATAGTAACCTAAAGGTACTACTTTTATTTGTCTACTTGCATGTGTTTTTCGTAAGCAACTCCTTCTTGTTGCCTTCCCCCTCCAAAAATACTTCACACCACCATGGCAATATAAGGTTGACCAGTAAAACACAGAAAAAGGCAATTCAAAGTAAAAAAATTGAAAAAAACATAATAAAAGCTTATGAAAGCTAAAATATAAGCAAAAAGAACAATGATTTAAAGAAAGGTAGGGATCCTACCAACCAATTCCTGAGGAGAGGCTTGTTATTAGAGCTAAATTTAAAGCACATTAATATAATTCTTATGGATTTTAATGAAAATGGCTCGTTTCTTTGAACCCAGACTACACATCCCCGATTGAAGCGCAAATTGATTAATATTTTCTTTTCAAATTTTAGATAATCTTGTTAGAGGTAAATTTAGGCCAAACTGAGATATTTTCAGGTCTTTTAATGAAGTTCCTCGTTTCTTTGACTGAATAATACATTTAATCCCCCCCCTCTTCAGTCAAAAGATTCTTTTAAGACCTCCCACCTTAACATGAAGCTGCAGAACATACTAGTTGAAACAATTTAAGCCACCATTACACTATTTGGCTGGCCCTTAAAACACAGAAAAAAGGTACTACAAAATATTATTTTTCTAATAGTAAAATTCATGCATTAAATCCATTAATTCGTGTTTTTCGCAAGCGACTCCTCTTTGATACACCATCTTAATTCGTAACAACGTGCCAAACTATCACTGGGCTTCTTGCATCTTGAATTATATTATATTATTTTAGATTATATGAAAACTTTTTTCTATTCTATATAAAAGTATTTGTGATGTTGTTAGAATTTTAGTGTGTCGTAGCAAGTATTTTGTGTTCTGCACCAACTATTTTAGAAATATGCAAAGTATTTTCGTAATTCGTAAGAATTTTTTTATTTTGTATGAATTCTTTCGGATTATGAAGTTTAGAATTTCTACAATTTGTAGCAAGTATTTTGTGTTCTGCACCAACTATTTTTTATTTTATTAAGACTATTTTGGAATTGTGCAGAGTATTTTGTATTTTGTAAGAATTATTTTCATATGAAAGGAATTACTTGGATTATGTTTGAACTTTTTGCATTCCATAAGAAGTGTTTGGGATGCTGTTAGAATTTTTGTGTTCTGTAGCAAGTATTCTGTGTTTTGCACCAACTGTTTTATCATTTCATTAAACTACGTTAGAATTGTGCAAATTATTTTTGTATTTCCTAAGAATATTTTTTTTCTTTTTAGGAATGATTTTGGATTATGCTTGAACTTCTTGTATTCTATAAGAACTATTGGGATGTTGCTAGAATTTTTGTCTTTTGCATCACGTATCCTTTGTTGTGCACCAACTATATTAATATTAAAACTATTTTAGAATTTTGAGAAGAATTTTTTGAATTTGTAAGATTAATTTTTTGCACGAAGAATCTTTTCATTTTCGACTGTTAAATGGCTTATTTCGTAGAGATACTGTTGAAATGCCTTAGGTATGATAATATGTATCACAGGGATATCAGGGGCCAGCCACAATGTCACAGTGGCGTGAATCACCTTGGAGTATCTCATTCTAATAACGAAGTGCAAGTCCCGCTGTTCAAAAAAAACTATTGCAACTTTTTGATCTATCAGAATATTTATGCAAACAATGGTAAATTTTAGACTTATAAGCATATTTTTGAATTAAAAGCTGAAGATGCCTTAGAAATGATGATGTATGCCATTTTGATGCCAAAGGGGCTGGCCAAATAATGCCACAATGGCTGAAGCTACCGTGGGGTAGCTCTATCCTAATCTAATAGTGAAATAATATTCTCCCAAAGTTCAAACTAAATATAACTATTGGGGCTTTCAAACGTGAGAAAACACTAAGTGATGATGACGGACACCGCAGGTTGCGTCCATGCAGCCAACTTTTACAATTAAAAACGTCTTGGAATGTCTTAAAACGTCTTGTACTGCGTCTTGAAAAATGTCTTGAAGAAATATGTCTTATAAAATGTCTTGAAATCTCTCAAAGGAAATAATCCATATTACGGAACAACCAAAGAGCACATGATTTGGCGGGAGCTCTGAAGGTTTATCCTGGCCCTTGTAGGTGTTTTAAAACAATCAAAGAGACTATGATGTAATGTGGACGTATTTATCTTGATTCGGCGGGGCTCTGATTTCAAACAGTTTCTATTACAGAACATCCAACGACATCAGGATTTTGCGGAGGACCTGAATGTTTTCCCTACACCCCTAGGTTTTTAAACAGTCAAAAAACTATTATGTAGCAGTTATATTTTTACCTTGACTAGAGGACTCTAACAAGTCCTATTAGAAACAAATCATTTGCATAAGTAAACAAATTGCTATTAGGTTTGCGTAACAACCAAAGAAAACAATTACAAAAGTAAACACATCCTATTTAGTAAAAATCAGGTGTACCATACCACTAGAGGTGCACTATAGTATTTTGTAAGACCAAGGTACGCGTAATAACGTCCTGAGGGACTAGTAGCTCCAATTATATACGCCTATGGGCGTCTTGGAAGGTACAGTGCCGTTACTACTCATGTTTATTGCCGCATCAAAGAAAAGCGGCTTGCATGGCAAAGGTTCCTTAAAAGGATGCATATTAATAGATCAAGGGCTTCTAGCGTTGACCGGACTCTCCTTGACGTAACTCTCAGCACATTCAGAAAGTGCAGGTAATCCTATATGAAAGAAATAACGAGAATGCTAAAAATTGATAAAAATAATTACAAAAAGAAAATAAAGAATCATTACACTGAAGAACGAAACTAATTTTTGTTGTGTGTGTAAGAACAATAACATGCGCTCACGGTGAATTTAAAAACACATTGGAAATTTTAGCCTAATTGGTATTAATTTATAGGGAAGGTTGGGATAGGTTCGGACAGAAATTTTGGGTTGGTTGTGGCTTCTTCTCCAGTCACTTTCTTAGTTCCATTCTTTGCTGAATAAAAAAAAAACAAGTTTTTTTAACTGAAAGTAAGGAGCGACATTAAAACTTAAAACGAACAGAAATTACTTCGTAGATGAAAGGGGCTGCTTCCTCATCAACGTCCCGCTCTTTACGCAAAAGTTTGACTCTTTCTCTCGAAGGAGCTACTAGTTTCTGAATAAATAAAAAAAAACATTTTTACTCTTTCTCTCAACTCTACTTTTTAAAACAGTAAAAACTTTAGCGTAAAGAGCTGGACGTTGATGAGGAAACAGCCCCTTTCATATACGAAGTATTAATATTGCTCCTTACTTTCAGTTAACAAAACTTGTTTTTTTATTTAATTTCTGAACGTTTTTGAATCAATGCATGTTTTGATTTTGGCTCTCCGCAGAGGAATAGTTAACACGAAATTGGCATATTTTTTTTTTGCTTTTTTTTTGGAGCGAGGGAGGAGGCCTAGTTTCCCTCCAATTTTTTGATTACTTAAAAAGGCAACTATAACTTTTTATTTTTTACGAATGTTTTTATTAGTAAAAGTTACACGTAACTTATAAATTAGCTTATGTAACGAACTTTTGTAATCTCATCTTTTTATTACATATATGAGGGGGCTCACCCCCTCATAAGTACCTCGCTCTTTACACTAAAGCTTAAATTTTGTCCCAATTCATTAAGAATGACCCTGAATCACAAAAGCCGTAGAATAAATAGTTGAAATTACTAAAAACACTTTAGCGTAAAGAGCGAAGTATTAGGGGGATGTAAGCCCCTCAAATTCGTAATAATTTCTGTTCGTTTTAAGTTTTAATGCTGCTCCTTACTTCCAGTTGGAAAAACTTTTTCATATCTATTTTTTCATTTTTTAAAATAATGCTTGAAAATCCTTCACTCCCTTCATGGAAATTTTCTTCCCCCATGCCAAATTCCTCGATGGAAAGTTCCCCCAACATATTCCCCTCTTCTCAACCCCTCCCCCAGCCAAAAAATCCCCTGAAAACGTCTGTACGATTCCCAAAAACCAATACTGTATGTAAGCACTGGTCCAAGTTTGTAACTTGTAGCCCCTCCCACGGGGACTGTGGAGGAGCAACTGGTTCCCAAACACATAGTTATAAGATTTTCCGACTACGCGAATGAAATGGCTATCTCAGAATTTTGATCCGTTGACTTTACGAAAATAATTAGCGCGGGGGGGGGGCCTAGGTGCCCTCCAATTTTTAGCTCACTCGAAAAGGGCACTAGAACTTTTCATTTTCGTTAGAATGAGTCCTCTCGCAACATTCTAGGATCACTGGGTCGATACGATCACCCATGGGGAAAAAAACAAACGAACAAATAAACAAGCATCCGTGATCTACCTTCTGGTAAAAAATACAAAATTTTTGTAGATAGGAGCTTGAAACTTCTATAATAGGGTTCTCTTATACGCTGAATCTGATGCTGTGATTTTCGTCAAGATTCTATGACTTTTAGAGAGTGTTTTACCCTATTTTCTAAAATAAGGCAAATTTTCTCAGGCTCGTAACTTTTGATGGGTAAGGCTAAACTTGATTAAACTTATATATTTAAAATCATTGGTATCAATCTATTGGTATCAAAATTCTATTTTTAGAGTTTTGGTTACTATTGAGCCGGTTCGCTCCTTACCACGAACTGTTTGAACGGAAGGAATGTGTTAATACTTCATTGGAAATTTTTGTATATTCTTATCTTCCGTTTTGTAGCACTAAGCTCAAATTATTCATGTTTCATAAATGTCCGAAGTTACCCCGTCGTGTGGGGTGAGTTTGGACTTCATGGGGGTGGTTTTGGAAAGCACTTAATTTTCAATATATGCAATGGACTTAAAATTTTGGAAACATAGAAATCTTAAAATCATATAATATGTACACAAGCGGACACTCTTTATCTCACCTTGTACCAGCTTAGGTAGTAATTGAAAGTGAGACCTCGCTTTGTCTGCTCTGTCCCGCCGGTAGCAGCAGGCGATGGAAGTGCAAAAACAATGTCATCTGAACACATAAATGGTTTGTCCTCGATATCTGGAAAGATAAACCGTGCTCAATTTCTGCGGTAAAGAGACATCCACGTCACCGTCACTTTTTCTTTTGATTTGGCCAATATAGAAAAGATCTCACTTCTTAGACTTTCTCAGACTTTCTTCATTTTCACTAGAACAAAGCTTTCAAATTGAGCATTTTCTATGTCAAAAGGCTCGAAGTCCTCTCTAAGCTCTCCACAATGAAGAGACTCATCGCTTGATGAATGCACACTCAGATGATAGTAGTGCTTAATACTAACTCACAGCCACAATCCATAAATAATCCTTAAGCCGTAATCATCTACAAGTTTATAAATTTATCTAACAAGTTTTAATTACAAGTTCAAAAGTATTTCACTCGTTGTTTATTCCAAACAGGTACAGAGTTAATCCGGCTTAAATTCAATTAGTTGAATTCCTCCAGAATTTGGAGCTTTCTTATTGTTAAAATCAAATTTTTCTATTACAAATTGTCATGCTTACAACCGGAGATTTTATTAAATTGTTTTCTACCACTCATCCGTCAAGCAATTATTATCTGGAGTTGTTTTAGGGGAATTGATTGAACCTATTTTAGTGAAATTTTTAGAATTTCAGAAATAAAAACAATTCGAAAAACAGCAGGTTCAAGAGAATTCGATTCTACAGCTTAGATATTAACACAGTTATGAGAACTCCTATCTTGCCCACGAGAAGCTTTAGACAGAGAGCTCTGAACTTGGCACCTCCTCCAAGCCCGCGTTCCGACGCGTAGATCGTACTACAACACCAAAGGCGGGACCACAATCTTGTTTTGCTGCATTAACAGCTTAGATGCCAATACCAGTTTCCTGTCTCCAGCCGTTAGAGTCGCTACCGCGCACCATGTCCAAAAAATAAATCGAGTTTTCATAACTGTATTGGTATCTAAGCTGTGTGCTCATCTGAGTAAAAAGTCGTCCCAGGTTTTGAAGAATTCGAGACAAGCGACAGCCAGACTAATACGTCAAACGGGTGCGGCCACATGTCTCATTTACCCATTTTTACAATTTATCTATCTTCAGCTCTCTCCAACTTCCTACAAATATAATCACTACATTAATAATTTAAAAGGCAATATCCAAAACTGACATAAGAGAGACTACTTATTGAGTTTACCAAATTGCCTTTCAAACTTAGAATTAGTTAAGATAGACGCTCCATCAAACCGAGGGGAGTGTTTTATTGAAAGATTCCAGAGCGACAATCTCCGTGTTCTTAAGCAAACGTTTCCAATATTCTGTGATTAATCCCTAAGAATGCACGCGGCGTGGCTGGTTCAACATAGAGTTCTACATCTTTATCTCCCAGAGATATCTAGCATTTAAAAAAAAGAATTAAATAGAAAGAAGTTAGAATCGAAAAAATGACAAACATTTTATGGGTAAGAAGTTAGGTTCTGAGGTTATCATGCGGTTATCGGTATAAATATGTTACTTTAAGAAAACAGTTAAAATATGGACTTAATTTTTGAAACGGGGATAAAAGGCATCAATTAACAAAAATTTTGGCAGAACGGTTTGGGGGTATTTAATTTTTTGTAACAAGGGGGAAGAATATTGTTTTTTTAATTTCTCACTGGAAATAGAAAAAGGCGATTTTTCAATAGAAATACCCAAAAAGTTGAATTTTTTCTAAGAGTAAGGGGACGTATTTAGGAGGAGGGGGTAAATTTCTTACCCCTTCAATTATCGGGACTTGTAAGAGTACTCATAGAAGATTGAAACTCATTTTTGTAAGATTGAAGAATCCTCACATTTGAGTTGGCTTAGAGCAATTTTTTTGAAATTGTCAAGGGTTAGGAATGGATAGGCTAGGAAGGGTTAGGATTCAAGGAATGAGGCTTTTAGAACAGGGCTAGGGAAAAGGAATGGATGGTTAAGATTTCTTAGAGTAACTACCCACTGGATATTTGGAATATTTAAAAGTTCACCCTTGGGTCGACGCACTTCTCAAAATTTTGGAGGTTGGAGGATCAGCAGGATAAAGGGAGAAGGTGAAAGGAGAAGAAAATACGAGTATATTTACTGTGTGTTGAATTTTTGTCCCGTTGGTTTGTGCTTTCTTTTTGGTATCCTTTATAAACCATGGCATACACGGCTCTACAGTGTATAAATATCATACGACAATCATTTTAGCTATATAGCTATTTTGTCTTTGGTAGGATCTATGAAACTACGAGAAGGCTACTTTTTATTTATATCTGCTCAAAGCGGAATTTAATAAAAGAAAAAGAAAGAAAAAGCCAATTGAAATAAAATAAAAGAAACATCAAACAGCTAAATAGCCAAATAAAAGACACATTTAAGCTTAAAATGGTAAGGAGCATCGCCAACCCGTCAGACCCCTTTCTGTTTAGGCTTAAGTTTGACTTGAGCTTTCTTGAAAGTCTTTGAGAATGCAACAAGCATAGCCCATCGGTTAATACATTTTTTAAAAAAGAAAATACCGACGTTAAAGCTTAAAGCGGATGAGGGCTATTGCCAACTCGTCAACCCTCTGCCAATTAGGCTGAAGTTTGACCTTGAAAGTTTTTCAAGTGCAAC
>NW_027064159.1:0-27808 GCF_032884065.1 Artemia franciscana
CTTTTTGAAATAGGAAAAGAGCCTTTAATCACATTCTTTACCATTTGCAATCATAGAATAGTCTAATATCTTCATTTTTTCAACATACGTAGCTATTACCCTCGAAAACAAAAACTTTTGAAATAGGAAAAGAGCCTTTAATCACATTCTTTACCATGTACAATCATAAAGTAGTCTAATATCCTCATTTTTTCAACATACGTAGCTATTACCCTCGAAAACAAAAACTTTTGAAATAGGAAAAGAGCCTTTAATCACATTCTTTACCTTGTGCAATCATAAAATAGTCTAGTATCTTCATTTTTTCAACATACGTAGCTATTACCCTCGAAAACTAAAACTTTTGAAATAGGAAAAGAGCCTTTAATCACATTCTTTACCATGTGCAATCATAAAATTGTCTAATATCATCATTTTTTCCACAGACAAAGCTCTTACCCCCGAAAACTAAAACTTTTGAAATAGGAAAAGAGCCTTTAATCACATTCTTTACCATTTGCAATGATAAAATAGTCTAATATCTTCATTTTTTCAACATATGTAGCTATTACCCTCGAAAACTAATAACTTTTGACATAGGAAAAGAGCCTTTAATCACATTCTTTACCATTTGCAATCATAAGATAGTCTAATATCTTCATTTTTTCAACATACGTAGCTATTACCCTCGAAAACTAAAACTTTTGAAATAGGAAAAGAGCCTTTAATCACATTCTTTACCATGTACAATCATAAAATAGTCTAATATCTTCATTTTTTCCACAGACATAGCTATTACCCTCGAAAACTAAAACTTTTGAAATAGGAAAAGAGCCTTTAATCACATTCTTTACCATTTGCAATCATAAAAGAGTCTAATCTTCATTTTTTGAACATACGTAGCTATTACCCTCAAAAACTAAAACTTTTGAAATAGGAAAAGAGCCTTTAATCACATTCTTTACCATGTGCAATCATAAAATTGTCTAATATCTTCATTGTTTCCACAGACAAAGCTATTTCCCTCGAAAACTAAAACTTTTGACATAGAAAAAGAGCCTTTAATTACATTCTTTACCATGTGCAATCATAAAATAGTCTAATATCTTCATTTTTTCAACATAAGTAGGTCTTACCCTCGAAAACTAAAACTTTTGACATAGGAAAAGAGCCTTTAATCACATTCTTTACCATTTGCAATCATAAAATAGTCTAATATCTTCATTTTTTCAACATACGTAGCTATTACCCTCGAAAACTAAAACTTTTGACATAGGAAAAGAGCCTTTAATCATATACTTTACCATTTGCAATCATAAAATAGTCTAATATCTTCATTTTTTCAACATACGTAGCTATTACCCTCGAAAACTATAACTTTTGACATAAGAAAAGAGCCTTTAATCACATTCTTTACCATTTGCAATCATAAAATAGTCTAATATCTTCATTTTTTCAACATACGTAGCTATTACCCTCGAAAACTAAAACTTTTGAAATATGAAAAGAGCCTTTAATCACATTCTTTACCATGTGCAATCATAAAATTGTCTAATGTCTTCATTTTTTCAACATACGTAGCTATTACCCTCGAAAACTAAATCTTTTGAAATAGGAAAAGAGCCTTTAATCACATTCTTTACCATGTGTAATCACAAAATAGTCTAATATCTTCATTTTTTCAACATACGTAGCTATTACCCTCGAAAACTAAAACTTTTGAAAAAGGAAAAGAGCCTTTAATCACATTATTTACCATGTGCAATCATAAAATAGTTTAATATCTTCATTTTTTCAACATACGTAGCTCTTACCCCCGAAAACTAAAACTTTTGAAATAGGAAAAGAGCCTTTAATCACATTCTTTACCATGTGCAATCATAAAATAGTCTAATATCTTCATTTTTTCCACAGACATAGCTATTACCCTCGAAAACTAAAACTTTTGAAATAGGAAAAGAGCCTTTAATCACATTCTTTACCATGTGCAATCATAAAATAGTCTAATATCTTCATTTTTTCCACAGACCTAGCTATTACCCTCGAAAACTAAAGCTTTTGAAATTGGAAAAGAGCCTTTAATAACATTCTTTACCATTTGCAATCATAAAATAGTCTAATATCTTCATTTTTTCAACAAACGTAGCTATTACCCTCGAAAACAAAAACTTTTGAAATAGGAAAAGAGCCTTTAATCACATTCTTTACCATGTGCAATCATAAAATAGTCTAATATCTTCATTTTTTCAACATACGGAGCTATTACCCTCGAAAACTAAAACTTTTGAAATAGGAAAAGAGCCTTTAATCACATTCTTTACCATGTGCAATCATAAAATAGTTTAATATCTTCATTTTTTCAACATACGTAGCTATTACCCCCGAAAACTAAAACTTTTGAAATAGGAAAAGAGCCTTTAATCACATTCTTTACCATGTGCAATCATAAAATAGTCTAATATCTTCATTTTTTCAACATACGTAGCTATTACCCTCGAAAACTAAAACTTTTGAAATAGGAAAAGAGCCTTTAATCACATTCTTTACCATGTGCAATCATAAAATAGTCTAATATCTCATTTTTTCCACAGACCTAGCTATTACCCTCGAAAACTAAAACTTTTGAAATGGGAAAAGAGCCTTTAATCACAGTCTTTACCATTTGCAATCATAAAATAGTCTAATATCTTCATTTTTTCAACATACTTAGCTATTACCCTCGAAAACTAAAACTTTTGAAATAGGAAAAGAGCCTTTAATCACATTCTTTACCATTTGCAATCATAAAATAGTCTAATATCTTCATTTTTTCAACATACGTAGCTATTACCCTCGAAAACTAAAACTTTTGAAATAGGAAAAGAGCCTTTAATCACATTCTTTACCATGTGCAATCATAAAATAGTCTAATATCTTCATTTTTTCCACAGACATAGCTATTACCCTCGAAAACTAAAACTTTTGAAATAGGAAAAGAGCCTTTAATCACATTCTTTACCATTTGCAATCATAAAATAGTCTAATATCTTCATTTTTCAACATATGTAGCTATTACCCTCGAAAACTAAAACTTTTGAAATAGGAAAAGAGCCTTTAATCACATTCTTTACCATTTGCAATCATAAAATAGTCTAATATCTTCATTTTTTCAACATACGTAGCTATTACCCTCCGAAAACTAAAACTTTTGAAATAGGAAAAGAGCCTTTAATCACATTCTTTACCATTTGCAATCATAAAATAGTCTAATATCTTCATTTTTTCAACATACGTAGCTATTACCCTCGAAAACTAAAACTTTTGAAATAGGAAAAGAGCCTTTAATCACATTCTTTACCATGTGCAATCATAAAATAGTCTAATATCTTCATTTTTTCCACAGACCTAGCTATTACCCTCGAAAATTAAAACTTTTGAAATGGAAAAGAGCCTTTAATCACATTCTTTACCATTTGCAATCATAAAATAGTCTAATATCTTCATTTTTTCAACAAACTTAGCTATTACCCTCGAAAACTAAAACTTTTGAAATAGGAAAAGAGCCTTTAATCACATTCTTTACCATTTGTACAATCATAAAGTAGTCTAATATCTTCATTTTTTCAACATACGTAGCTATTACCCTCGAAAACTAAAACTTTTGAAATAGGAAAAGAGCCTTTAATCACATTCTTTACCTTGTGCAATCATAAAATAGTCTAATATCTTCATTTTTTCAACATACGTAGCTATTACCCTCGAAAACTAAAACTTTTGAAATAGGAAAAGAGCCTTTAATCACATTTTTTACCATGTGCAATCATAAAATAGTCTAATATCTCATTTTTTCCACAGACAGCTATTACCCTCGAAAACTAAAACTTTTGAAATAGGAAAAGAGCCTTTAATCACATTCTTTACCATTTGCAATCATAAAATAGTCTAATATCTTCATTTTTCAACATACTTAGCTATTACCCTCGAAAACTAAAACTTTTGAAATAGGAAAAGAGCCTTTAATCACATTCTTTACCATTTGCAATCATAAAATAGTCTAATATCTTCATTTTTTCAACATACGTAGCTATTACCCTCGAAAACTAAAACTTTTGAAATAGGAAAAGAGCCTTTAATCACATTCTTTACAATGTGCAATCATAAAATAGTCTAATATCTTCATTTTTCCACAGACCTAGCTATTACCCTCGAAAACTAAAACTTTTGAAATAGGAAAAGAGCCTTTAATCACATTCTTTACCATTTGCAATCATAAAATAGTCTAATATCTTCATTTTTTCAACATACGTAGCTATTACCCTCGAAAACTAAAACTTTTGAAATAGGAAAAGAGCCTTTAATCACATTCTTTACCATTTGCAATCATAAAATAGTCTAATATCTTCATTTTTTCAACATACGTAGCTATTACCCTCGAAAACTAAAACTTTTGAAATAGGAAAAGAGCCTTTAATCACATTCTTTACCATTGCAATCATAAAATAGTCTAATATCTTCATTTTTTCAACATACGTAGCTATTACCCTCGAAAATAAAACTTTTGAAATAAGAAAAGAGCCTTTAATCACATTCTTTACCATGTGCAATCATAAAATAGTCTAATATCTTCATTTTTTCCGCAGACCTAGCTATTACCCTCGAAAACTAAAACTTTTGAAATAGGAAAAGAGCCTTTAATCACATTCTTTACCATTTGCAATCATAAAATAGTCTAATATCTTCATTTTTTCAACAAACTAGCTATTACCCTCGAAAACTAAAACTTTTGAAATAGGAAAAGAGCCTTTAATCACATTCTTTACCATTTGCAATCATAAAATAGTCTAATATCTTCATTTTTTCAACATACGTAGCTATTACCCTCGAAAACTAAAACTTTTGAATAGGAAAAGAGCCTTTAATCACATTCTTTACCATTTGCAATCATAAAATAGTCTAATATCTTCATTTTTTCAACATACGTAGCTATTACCCTCGAAAACTAAAACTTTTGAAATAGGAAAAGAGCCTTTAATCACATTCTTTACCATTTGCAATCATAAAATAGTCTAATATCTTCATTTTTTCAACATACGTAGCTATTACCCTCGAAAACTAAAACTTTTGAAATAGGAAAAGAGCCTTTAATCACATTCTTTACCATGCAATCATAAAATAGTCTAATATCTCATTTTTTCAACATACGTAGCTATTACCCTCGAAAACTAAAACTTTTGAAATAGGAAAAGAGCCTTTAATCACATTCTTTACCATTTGCAATCATAAAATAGTCTAATATCTTCATTTTTTCAACATACGTAGCTATTACCCTCGAAAACTAAAACTTTTGAAATAGGAAAAGAGCCTTTAATCACATTCTTTACCATTTGCAATCATAAAATAGTCTAATATCTTCATTTTTTCAACATACGTAGCTATTACCCCCGAAAACTAAAACTTTTGAAATAGGAAAAGAGCCTTTAATCACATTCTTTACCATTTGCAATCATAAAATAGTCTAATATCTTCATTTTTTCAACATACGTAGCTATTACCCTCGAAAACTAAAACTTTTGAAATAGGAAAAGAGCCTTTAATCACATTCTTTACCATTTGCAATCATAAAATAGTCTAATATCTTCATTTTTTCAACATACGTAGCTATTACCCTCGAAAACTAAAACTTTTGAAATAGGAAAAGAGCCTTTAATCACATTCTTTACCATGTGCAATCATAAAATAGTCTAATATCTTCATTTTTTCAACATACGTAGCTATTACCCTCGAAAACTAAAACTTTTGAAATAGGAAAAGAGCCTTTAATCACATTCTTTACCATTTGCAATCATAAAATAGTCTAATATCTTCATTTTTTCAACATACGTAGCTATTACCCTCGAAAACTAAAACTTTTGAAATAGGAAAAGAGCCTTTAATCACATTCTTTACCATTTGCAATCATAAAATAGTCTAATATCTTCATTTTTTCAACATACGTAGCTATTACCCTCGAAAACTAAAACTTTTGAAATAGGAAAAGAGCCTTTAATCACATTCTTTACCATGTGCAATCATAAAATAGTCTAATATCTTCATTTTTTCAACATACGTAGCTATTACCCTCGAAAACTAAAACTTTTGAAATAGGAAAAGAGCCTTTAATCACATTCTTTACCATGTGCAATCATAAAATAGTCTAATATCTTCATTTTTTCAACATACGTAGCTATTACCCTCGAAAACTAAAACTTTTGAAATAGGAAAAGAGCCTTTAATCACATTCTTTACCATTGCAATCATAAAATAGTCTAATATCTTCATTTTTTCAACATACGTAGCTATTACCCTCGAAAACTAAAACTTTTGAAATAGGAAAAGAGCCTTTAATCACATTCTTTACCATTTGCAATCATAAAATAGTCTAATATCTTCATTTTTTCAACATACGTAGCTATTACCCTCGAAAACTAAAACTTTTGAAATAGGAAAAGAGCCTTTAATCACATTCTTTACCATTGCAATCATAAAATAGTCTAATATCTTCATTTTTTCAACATACTAGCTATTACCCTCGAAAACTAAAACTTTTGAAATAGGAAAAGAGCCTTTAATCACATTCTTTACCATGTTGCAATCATAAAATAGTCTAATATCTTCATTTTTTCAACATACTAGCTATTACCCTCGAAAACTAAAACTTTTGAAATAGGAAAAGAGCCTTTAATCACATTCTTTACCATGTGCAATCATAAAATAGTCTAATATCTTCATTTTTTCAACATACGTAGCTATTACCCTCGAAAACTAAAACTTTTGAAATAGGAAAAGAGCCTTTAATCACATTCTTTACCATGCGCAATCATAAAATAGTCTAATATCTTCATTTTTTCCACAGACATAGCTATTACCCTCGAAAACTAAAACTTTTGAAATAGGAAAAGAGCCTTTAATCACATTCTTTACCATTTGCAATCATAAAATAGTCTAATATCTTCATTTTTTCAACATACGTAGCTATTACCCTCGAAAACTAAAACTTTTGAAATAGGAAAAGAGCCTTTAATCACATTCTTTACCATGTGCAATCATAAAATAGTCTAATATCTTCATTTTTTCAACATACGTAGCTATTACCCTCGAAAACTAAAACTTTTGAAATAGGAAAAGAGCCTTTAATCACATTCTTTACCATGTGCAATCATAAAATAGTCTAATATCTTCATTTTTTCCACAGACCTAGCTATTACCCTCGAAAACTAAAACTTTTGAAATAGGAAAAGAGCCTTTAATCACATTCTTTACCATTTGCAATCATAAAATAGTCTAATATCTTCATTTTTTCAACATACGTAGCTATTACCCTCGAAAACAAAACTTTTGAAATAGGAAAAGAGCCTTTAATCACATTCTTTACCATGTGCAATCATAAAATAGTCTAATATCTTCATTTTTTCAACATACGTAGCTATTACCCTCGAAAACTAAAACTTTTGAAATAGGAAAAGAGCCTTTAATCACATTCTTTACCATGTGCAATCATAAAATAGTCTAATATCTTCATTTTTTCAACATACGTAGCTCTTACCCCGAAAACTAAAACTTTTGAAATAGGAAAAGAGCCTTTAATCACATTCTTTACCATGTGCAATCATAAAATAGTCTAATATCTTCATTTTTTCCACAGACATAGCTATTACCCTCGAAAACTAAAACTTTTGAAATAGGAAAAGAGCCTTTAATCACATTCTTTACCAAGTGCAATCATAAAATAGTCTAATATCTCATTTTTTCCACAGACCTAGCTATTACCCTCGAAAACTGAAACTTTTGAAATGGGAAAAGAGCCTTTAATCACAGTCTTTACCATTTGCAATCATAAAATAGTCTAATATCTTCATTTTTTCAACATACTTAGCTATTACCCTCGAAAACTAAAACTTTTGAAATAGGAAAAGAGCCTTTAATCACATTCTTTACCATTTGCAATCATAAAATAGTCTAATATCTTCATTTTTCAACATACTTAGCTATTACCCTCGAAAACTAAAACTTTTGAAATAGGAAAAGAGCCTTTAATCACATTCTTTACCATGTGCAATCATAAAATAGTCTAATATCTTCATTTTTTCCACAGACATAGCTATTACCCTCGAAAACTAAAACTTTTGAAATAGGAAATGAGCCTTTAATCACATTCTTTACCATTTGCAATCATAAAATAGTCTAATATCTTCATTTTTCAACATACGTAGCTATTACCCTCGAAAACTAAAACTTTTGAAATAGGAAAAGAGCCTTTAATCACATTCTTTACCATTTGCAATCATAAAATAGTCGAATATCTTCATTTTTTCAACATACGTAGCTATTACCCCGAAAACCAAAACTTTTGAAATAGGAAAAGAGCCTTTAATCACATTCTTTACCATTTGCAATCATAAAATAGTCTAATATCTTCATTTTTTCAACATACGTAGCTATTACCCTCGAAAACTAAAACTTTTGAAATAGGAAAAGAGCCTTTAATCACATTCTTTGCCATGTGCAATCATAAAATAGTCTAATATCTCATTTTTTCCGCAGACCTAGCTATTACCCTCGAAAATAAAACTTTTGAAATGGGAAAAGAGCCTTTAATCACAGTTCTTTACCATTTGCAATCATAAAATAGTCTAATATCTTCATTTTTTCAACATACTAGCTATTACCCTCGAAAACTAAAACTTTTGAAATAGGAAAAGAGCCTTTAATCACATTCTTTACCATTTGCAATCATAAAATAGTCTAATATCTTCATTTTTTCAACATACGTAGCTATTACCCCGAAAAACTAAAACTTTTGAAATAGGAAAAGAGCCTTTAATCACATTCTTTACCATGTGCAATCATAAAATAGTCTAATATCTTCATTTTTTCCACAGACATAGCTATTACCCTCGAAAACTAAAACTTTTGAAATAGGAAAAGAGCCTTTAATCACATTCTTTACCATTTGCAATCATAAAATAGTCTAATATCTTCATTTTTCAACATACTTAGCTATTCGAATATCTTCATTTTTTCAACATACGTAGCTATTACCCTCGAAAACTAAAACTTTTGAAATAGGAAAAGAGCCTTTAATCACATTCTTTACCATTTGCAATCATAAAATAGTCTAATATCTTCATTTTTTCAACATACGTAGCTATTACCCTCGAAAACTAAAACTTTTGAAATAGGAAAAGAGCCTTTAATCACATTCTTTACCATGCAATCATAAAATAGTCTAATATCTCATTTTTTCCACAGACCTAGCTATTACCCTCGAAAACTAAAACTTTTGAAATAGGAAAAGAGCCTTTAATCACATTCTTTACCATTTGCAATCATAAAATAGTCTAATATCTTCATTTTTTCCACATACGTAGCTATTACCCTCGAAAACTAAAACTTTTGAAATAGGAAAAGAGCCTTTAATCACATTCTTTACCATGTGCAATCATAAAATAGTCTAATATCTTCATTTTTCCAACATACGTAGCTATTACCCTCGAAAACTAAAACTTTTGAAATAGGAAAAGAGCCTTTAATCACATTCTTTACCATTTGCAATCATAAAATAGTCTAATATCTTCATTTTTTCAACATACGTAGCTATTACCCTCGAAAACTAAAACTTTTGAAATAGGAAAAGAGCCTTTAATCACATTCTTTACCATTTGCAATTATAAAATAGTCTAATATCTTCATTTTTTCAACATACGTAGCTATTACCCTCGAAAACTAAAACTTTTGAAATAGGAAAAGAGCCTTTAATCACATTCTTTACCATTTGCAATCATAAAATAGTCTAATATCTTCATTTTTTCAACATACAACAACATGCTATTACCCTCGAAACTAAAACTTTTGAAATAGGAAAAGAGCCTTTAATCACTTTTTTTACCATTTGCAATCATAAAATAGTCTAATATCTTCATTTTTTCAACATACGTAGCTATTACCCTCGAAAACTAAAACTTTTGACATAGGAAAAGAGCCTTTAATCACATTCTTTACCATGTGCAATCATAAAATAGTCTAATATCTTCATTTTTCCAGCATACGTAGCTATTACCTCGAAAACTAAAACTTTTGAAATAGGAAAAGAGCCTTTAATCACATTCTTTACCATTTGCAATCATAAAATAGTCTAATATCTTCATTTTTCAACATACGTAGCTATTACCCTCGAAAACTAAAACTTTTGAAATAGGAAAAGAGCCTTTAATCACATTCTTTACCATTTGCAATCATAAAATAGTCGAATATCTTCATTTTTTCAACATACGTAGCTATTACCCCCGATAACTAAAACTTTTGAAATAGGAAAAGAGCCTTTAATCACATTCTTTACCATTTGCAAGCATAAAATAGTCTAATATCTTCATTTTTTCAACATACGTAGCTATTACCCTCGAAAACTAAAACTTTTGAAATAGGAAAAGAGCCTTTAATCACATTCTTTACCATGTGCAATCATAAAATAGTCTAATATCTCATTTTTTCCGCAGACCTAGCTATTACCCTCGAAAACTAAAACTTTTGAAATGGGAAAAGAGCCTTTAATCACAGTCTTTACCATTTGCAATCATAAAATAGTCTAATATCTTCATTTTTTCAACATACTTAGCTATTACCCTCGAAAACTAAAACTTTTGAAATAGGAAAAGAGCCTTTAATCACATTCTTTACCATTTGCAATCATAAAATAGTCGAATATCTTCATTTTTTCAACATACGTAGCTATTACCCCCGATAACTAAAACTTTTGAAATAGGAAAAGAGCCTTTAATCACATTCTTTACCATTTGCAAGCATAAAATAGTCTAATATCTTCATTTTTTCAACATACGTAGCTATTACCCTCGAAAACTAAAACTTTTGAAATAGGAAAAGAGCCTTTAATCACATTCTTTACCATGTGCAATCATAAAATAGTCTAATATCTTCATTTTTTCCACAGACATAGCTATTACCCTCGAAAACTAAAACTTTTGAAATAGGAAAAGAGCCTTTAATCACATTCTTTACCATTTGCAATCATAAAATAGTCTAATATCTTCAATTTTCAACATACGTAGCTATTACCCTCGAAAACTAAAACTTTTGAAATAGGAAAAGAGCCTTTAATCACATTCTTTACCATTTGCGATCATAAAATAGTCGAATATCTTCATTTGTTCAACATACGTAGCTATTACCCCCGATAACTAAAACTTTTGAAATAGGAAAAGAGCCTTTAATCACATTCTTTACCATTTGCAAGCATAAAATAGTCTAATATCTTCATTTTTTCAACATACGTAGCTATTACCCTCGAAAACAAAAACTTTTGAAATAGGAAAAGAGCCTTTAATCACATTCTTTACCATGTGCAATCATAAAATAGTCTAATATCTTCATTTTTTCAACATACGGAGCTATTACCCTCGAAAACTAATAACTTTTGAAATAGGAAAAGAGCCTTTAATCATATTCTTTACCATGTGCAATCATAAAATAGTTTAATATCTTCATTTTTTCAACATACGTAGCTCTTACCCCCGAAAACTAAAACTTTTGAAATAGGAAAAGAGCCTTTAATCACATTCTTTACCATGTGCAATCATAAAATAGTCTAATATCTTCATTTTTTCCACAGACATAGCTATTAACCTCGAAAACTAAAACTTTTGAAATAGGAAAAGAGCCTTTAATCACATTCTTTACCAAGTGCAATCATAAAATAGTCTAATATCTCATTTTTTCCACAGACCTAGCTATTACCCTCGAAAACTAAAACTTTTGAAATGGGAAAAGAGCCTTTAATCACAGTCTTTACCATTTGCAATCATAAAATAGTCTAATATCTTCATTTTTTCAACATACTTAGCTATTACCCTCGAAAACTAAAACTTTTGAAATAGGAAAAGAGCCTTTAATCACATTCTTTACCATTTGCAATCATAAAATAGTCTAATATCTTCATTTTTCAACATACTTAGCTATTACCCTCGAAAACTAAAACTTTTGAAATAGGAAAAGAGCCTTTAATCACATTCTTTACCATGTGCAATCATAAAATAGTCTAATATCTTCATTTTTTCCACAGACATAGCTATTACCCTCGAAAACTAAAACTTTTGAAATAGGAAAAGAGCCTTTAATCACATTCTTTACCATTTGCAATCATAAAATAGTCTAATATCTTCATTTTTCAACATACGTAGCTATTACCCTCGAAAACTAAAACTTTTGAAATAGGAAAAGAGCCTTTAATCACATTCTTTACCATTTGCAATCATAAAATAGTCGAATATCTTCATTTTTTCAACATACGTAGCTATTACCCCCGAAAACTAAAACTTTTGAAATAGGAAAAGAGCCTTTAATCACATTCTTTACCATGTGCAATCATAAAATAGTCTAATATCTTCATTTTTTCCACAGACATAGCTATTACCCTCGAAAACTAAAACTTTTGAAATAGGAAAAGAGCCTTTAATCATATTCTTTACCATGTGCAATCATAAAATAGTCTAATATCTTCATTTTTTCCACAGACCTAGCTATTACCCTCGAAAACTAAAGCTTTTGAAATTGGAAAAGAGCCTTTAATAACATTCTTTACCATTTGCAATCATAAAATAGTCTAATATCTTCATTTTTTCAACAAACGTAGCTATTACCCTCGAAAACAAAAACTTTTGAAATAGGAAAAGAGCCTTTAATCACATTCTTTACCATGTGCAATCATAAAATAGTCTAATATCTTCATTTTTTCAACATACGGAGCTATTACCCTCGAAAACTAATAACTTTTGAAATAGGAAAAGAGCCTTTAATCACATTCTTTACCATGTGCAATCATAAAATAGTTTAATATCTTCATTTTTTCAACATACGTAGCTCTTACCCCCGAAAACTAAAACTTTTGAAATAGGAAAAGAGCCTTTAATCACATTCTTTACCATGTGCAATCATAAAATAGTCTAATATCTTCATTTTTTCCACAGACATAGCTATTACCCTCGAAAACTAAAACTTTTGAAATAGGAAAAGAGCCTTTAATCACATTCTTTACCAAGTGCAATCATAAAATAGTCTAATATCTCATTTTTTCCACAGACCTAGCTATTACCCTCGAAAACTGAAACTTTTGAAATGGGAAAAGAGCCTTTAATCACAGTCTTTACCATTTGCAATCATAAAATAGTCTAATATCTTCATTTTTTCAACATACTTAGCTATTACCCTCGAAAACTAAAACTTTTGAAATAGGAAAAGAGCCTTTAATCACATTCTTTACCATTTGCAATCATAAAATAGTCTAATATCTTCATTTTTCAACATACTTAGCTATTACCCTCGAAAACTAAAACTTTTGAAATAGGAAAAGAGCCTTTAATCACATTCTTTACCATGTGCAATCATAAAATAGTCTAATATCTTCATTTTTTCCACAGACATAGCTATTACCCTCGAAAACTAAAACTTTTGAAATAGGAAATGAGCCTTTAATCACATTCTTTACCATTTGCAATCATAAAATAGTCTAATATCTTCATTTTTCAACATACGTAGCTATTACCCTCGAAAACTAAAACTTTTGAAATAGGAAAAGAGCCTTTAATCACATTCTTTACCATTTGCAATCATAAAATAGTCGAATATCTTCATTTTTTCAACATACGTAGCTATTACCCCCGAAAACTAAAACTTTTGAAATAGGAAAAGAGCCTTTAATCACATTCTTTACCATTTGCAATCATAAAATAGTCTAATATCTTCATTTTTTCAACATACGTAGCTATTACCCTCGAAAACTAAAACTTTTGAAATAGGAAAAGAGCCTTTAATCACATTCTTTGCCATGTGAAATCATAAAATAGTCTAATATCTCATTTTTTCCGCAGACCTAGCTGTTACCCTCGAAAATTAAAACTTTTGAAATGGGAAAAGAGCCTTTAATCACAGTCTTTACCATTTGCAATCATAAAATAGTCTAATATCTTCATTTTTTCAACATACTTAGCTATTACCCTCGAAAACTAAAACTTTTGAAATAGGAAAAGAGCCTTTAATCACATTCTTTACCATTTGCAATCATAAAATAGTCTAATATCTTCATTTTTTCAACATACGTAGCTATTACCCCCAAAAACTAAAACTTTTGAAATAGGAAAAGAGCCTTTAATCACATTCTTTACCATGTGCAATCATAAAATAGTCTAATATCTTCATTTTTTCCACAGACATAGCTATTACCCTCGAAAACTAAAACTTTTGAAATAGGAAAAGAGCCTTTAATCACATTCTTTACCATTTGCAATCATAAAATAGTCTAATATCTTCATTTTTCAACATACTTAGCTATTCGAATATCTTCATTTTTTCAACATACGTAGCTATTACCCTCGAAAACTAAAACTTTTGAAATAGGAAAAGAGCCTTTAATCACATTCTTTACCATTTGCAATCATAAAATAGTCTAATATCTTCATTTTTTTCAACATACGTAGCTATTACCCTCAAAAACTAAAACTTTTGAAATAGGAAAAGAACCTTTAATCACATTCTTTACCAAGTGCAATCATAAAATAGTCTAATATCTCACTTTTTTCCACAGACCTAGCTATTACCCTCGAAAACTAAAACTTTTGAAATGGAAAAAGAGCCTTTAATCACAGTCTTTACCATTTGCAATCATAAAATAGTCTAATATCTTCATTTTTTCCACATACGTAGCTATTACCCTCGAAAACAAAAAATTTTGAAATAGGAAAAGAGCCTTTAATCACATTCTTTACCATGTGCAATCATAAAATAGTCTAATATCTTCATTTTTCCAGCATACGTAGCTATTACCCTCGAAAACTAAAACTTTTGACATAGGAAAAGAGCCTTTAATCACATTCTTTACCATGTGCAATTATAAAATAGTCTAATATCTTCATTTTTTCAACATACGTAGCTATTACCCTCGAAAACTAAAACTTTTGCCATAGGAAAAGAGCCTTTAATCACATTCTTTACCATTTGCAATTATAAAATAGTCTAATATCTTCATTTTTTCAACATACGTAGCTATTACCCTCAAAAACTAAAACTTTTGAAATAGGAAAAGAGCCTTTAATCACATTCTTTACCATTTGCAATCATAAAATAGTCTAATATCTTCATTTTTTCAACATACTTTCAGCTATTACCCTCGAAAACTAAAACTTTTGAAATAGGAAAAGAGCCTTTAAGCACTTCTTTTTACCATTTGCAATCATAAAATAGTCTAATATCTTCATTTTTTCAACATACGTAGCTATTACCCTCGAAAACTAAAACTTTTGACATAGGAAAAGAGCCTTTAATCACTTTCTTTACCATGTGCAATCATAAAATAGTCTAATATCTTCATTTTTCCAGCATACGTAGCTATTACCCTCGAAAACTAAAACTTTTGAAATAGGAAAAGAGCCTTTAATCACATTCTTTACCATTTGCAATCATAAAATAGTCTAATATCTTCATTTTTTCAACATACGTAGCTATTACCCTCGAAAACTAAAACTTTTGAAATAGGAAAAGAGCCTTTAATCACATTCTTTACCATTTGCAATCATAAAATAGTCTAATATCTTCATTTTTTCAACATACGTAGCTATTACCCCGAAACTAAAACTTTTGAAATAGGAAAAGAGCCTTTAATCACATTCTTTACCATTTGCAAGCATAAAATAGTCTAATATCTTCATTTTTTCAACATACGTAGCTATTACCCTCGAAAACTAAAACTTTTGAAATAGGAAAAGAGCCTTTAATCACATTCTTTACCATGTGCAATCATAAAATAGTCTAATATCTTCATTTTTTCCGCAGACCTAGCTATTACCCTCGAAAACTAAAACTTTTGAAATAGGAAAAGAGCCTTTAATCACATTCTTTACCATTTGCAATCATAAAATAGTCTAATATCTTCATTTTTTCAACATACTAGCTATTACCCTCGAAAACTAAAACTTTTGAAATAGGAAAAGAGCCTTTAATCACATTCTTTACCATTTGCAATCATAAAATAGTCTAATATCTTCATTTTTTCAACATACGTAGCTATTACCCTCGAAAACTAAAACTTTTGAAATAGGAAAAGAGCCTTTAATCACATTCTTTACCATTTGCAATCATAAAATAGTCTAATATCTTCATTTTTTCAACATACGTAGCTATTACCCTCGAAAACTAAAACTTTTGAAATAGGAAAAGAGCCTTTAATCACATTCTTTACCATGTGCAATCATAAAATAGTCTAATATCTTCATTTTTTCCACATACGTAGCTATTACCCTCGAAAACTAAAACTTTTGAAATAGGAAAAGAGCCTTTAATCACATTCTTTACCATTTGCAATCATAAAATAGTCTAATATCTTCATTTTTTCAACATACGTAGCTATTACCCTCGAAAACTAAAACTTTTGAAATAGGAAAAGAGCCTTTAATCACATTCTTTACCATTTGCAATCATAAAATAGTCTAATATCTTCATTTTTTCAACATACGTATATTGCTATTACCCTCGAAACTAAAACTTTTGAAATAGGAAAAGAGCCTTTAATCACATTCTTTACCATTTGCAATCATAAAATAGTCTAATATCTTCATTTTTTCAACATACGTAGCTATTACCCTCGAAAACTAAAACTTTTGAAATAGGAAAAGAGCCTTTAATCACATTCTTTACCATGTGCAATCATAAAATAGTCTAATATCTTCATTTTTTCAACATACGTAGCTATTACCCTCGAAAACTAAAACTTTTGAAATAGGAAAAGAGCCTTTAATCACATTCTTTACCATGTGCAATCATAAAATAGTCTAATATCTTCATTTTTTCAACATACGTAGCTATTACCCTCGAAAACTAAAACTTTTGAAATAGGAAAAGAGCCTTTAATCACATTCTTTACCATGTGCAATCATAAAATAGTCTAATATCTTCATTTTTTCCACAGACATAGCTATTACCCTCGAAAACTAAAACTTTTGAAATAGGAAAAGAGCCTTTAATCACATTCTTTACCATTTGCAATCATAAAATAGTCTAATATCTTCATTTTTTCAACATACGTAGCTATTACCCTCGAAAACTAAAACTTTTGAAATAGGAAAAGAGCCTTTAATCACATTCTTTACCATTTGCAATCATAAAATAGTCTAATATCTTCATTTTTTCAACATACTAGCTATTACCCTCGAAAACTAAAACTTTTGAAATAGGAAAAGAGCCTTTAATCACATTCTTTACCATTTGCAATCATAAAATAGTCTAATATCTTCATTTTTTCAACATACTTAGCTATTACCCTCGAAAACTAAAACTTTTGAAATAGGAAAAGAGCCTTTAATCACATTCTTTACCATGTGCAATCATAAAATAGTCTAATATCTTCATTTTTTCAACATACGTAGCTATTACCCTCGAAAACTAAAACTTTTGAAATAGGAAAAGAGCCTTTAATCACATTCTTTACCATTTGCAATCATAAAATAGTCTAATATCTTCATTTTTTCAACATACGTAGCTATTACCCTCGAAAACTAAAACTTTTGAAATAGGAAAAGAGCCTTTAATCACATTCTTTACCATTTGCAATCATAAAATAGTCTAATATCTTCATTTTTTCAACATACGTAGCTATTACCCTCGAAAACTAAAACTTTTGAAATAGGAAAAGAGCCTTTAATCACATTCTTTACCATGTGCAATCATAAAATAGTCTAATATCTTCATTTTTTCCACAGACATAGCTATTACCCTCGAAAACTAAAACTTTTGAAATAGGAAAAGAGCCTTTAATCACATTCTTTACCATTTGCAATCATAAAATAGTCTAATATCTTCATTTTTTCAACATACGTAGCTATTACCCTCGAAAACTAAAACTTTTGAAATAGGAAAAGAGCCTTTAATCACATTCTTTACCATTTGCAATCATAAAATAGTCTAATATCTTCATTTTTTCAACATACGTAGCTATTACCCTCGAAAACAAAAACTTTTGAAATAGGAAAAGAGCCTTTAATCACATTCTTTACCATGTGCAATCATAAAATAGTCTAATATCTTCATTTTTTCAACATACGGAGCTATTACCCTCGAAAACTAATAACTTTTGAAATAGGAAAAGAGCCTTTAATCACATTCTTTACCATGTGCAATCATAAAATAGTTTAATATCTTCATTTTTTCAACATACGTAGCTCTTACCCCGAAAACTAAAACTTTTGAAATAGGAAAAGAGCCTTTAATCACATTCTTTACCATGTGCAATCATAAAATAGTCTAATATCTTCATTTTTTCCACAGACATAGCTATTACCCTCGAAAACTAAAACTTTTGAAATAGGAAAAGAGCCTTTAATCACATTCTTTACCAAGTGCAATCATAAAATAGTCTAATATCTCATTTTTTCCACAGACCTAGCTATTACCCTCGAAAACTAAAACTTTTGAAATGGGAAAAGAGCCTTTAATCACAGTCTTTACCATTTGCAATCATAAAATAGTCTAATATCTTCATTTTTTCAACATACTTAGCTATTACCCTCGAAAACTAAAACTTTTGAAATAGGAAAAGAGCCTTTAATCACATTCTTTACCATTTGCAATCATAAAATAGTCTAATATCTTCATTTTTCAACATACTTAGCTATTACCCTCGAAAACTAAAACTTTTGAAATAGGAAAAGAGCCTTTAATCACATTCTTTACCATGTGCAATCATAAAATAGTCTAATATCTTCATTTTTTCCACAGACATAGCTATTACCCTCGAAAACTAAAACTTTTGAAATAGGAAAAGAGCCTTTAATCACATTCTTTACCATTTGCAATCATAAAATAGTCTAATATCTTCATTTTTCAACATACGTAGCTATTACCCTCGAAAACTAAAACTTTTGAAATAGGAAAAGAGCCTTTAATCACATTCTTTACCATTTGCAATCATAAAATAGTCGAATATCTTCATTTTTTCAACATACGTAGCTATTACCCCGAAAACTAAAACTTTTGAAATAGGAAAAGAGCCTTTAATCACATTCTTTACCATTTGCAATCATAAAATAGTCTAATATCTTCATTTTTTCAACATACGTAGCTATTACCCTCGAAAACTAAAACTTTTGAAATAGGAAAAGAGCCTTTAATCACATTCTTTACCATGTGCAATCATAAAATAGTCTAATATCTTCATTTTTTCCACAGACCTAGCTATTACCCTCGAAAACTAAAACTTTTGAAATAGGAAAAGAGCCTTTAATCACATTCTTTACCATTTGCAATCATAAAATAGTCTAATATCTTCATTTTTTCAACATACTAGCTATTACCCTCGAAAACTAAAACTTTTGAAATAGGAAAAGAGCCTTTAATCACATTCTTTACCATTTGCAATCATAAAATAGTCTAATATCTTCATTTTTTCAACATACGTAGCTATTACCCTCGAAAACTAAAACTTTTGAAATAGGAAAAGAGCCTTTAATCACATTCTTTACCATGTGCAATCATAAAATAGTCTAATATCTTCATTTTTTCAACATACGTAGCTATTACCCTCGAAAACTAAAACTTTTGAAATAGGAAAAGAGCCTTTAATCACATTCTTTACCATTTGCAATCATAAAATAGTCTAATATCTTCATTTTTTCCACAGACGTAGCTATTACCCTCGAAAACTAAAACTTTTGAAATAGGAAAAGAGCCTTTAATCACATTCTTTACCATTTGCAATCATAAAATAGTCTAATATCTTCATTTTTTCAACATACGTAGCTATTACCCTCGAAAACTAAAACTTTTGAAATAGGAAAAGAGCCTTTAATCACATTCTTTACCATGCAATCATAAAATAGTCTAATATCTCATTTTTTCCACAGACCTAGCTATTACCCTCGAAAACTAAAACTTTTGAAATGGGAAAAGAGCCTTTAATCACAGTCTTTACCATTTGCAATCATAAAATAGTCTAATATCTTCATTTTTTCAACATACGTAGCTATTACCCCCGAAAACTAAAACTTTTGAAATAGGAAAATTGCCTTTAATCAAATTCTTTACCATGTGCAATCATAAAATAGTCTAATATCTTCATTTTTTCCACATACGTAGCTATTACCCTCGAAAACTAAAACTTTTGAAATAGGAAAAGAGCCTTTAATCACATTCTTTACCATTTGCAATCATAAAATAGTCTAATATCTTCATTTTTTCAACATACGTAGCTATTACCCTCGAAAACTAAAACTTTTGAAATAGGAAAAGAGCCTTTAATCACATTCTTTACCATTTGCAATCATAAAATAGTCTAATATCTTCATTTTTTCAACATACGTAGCTATTACCCTCGAAAACTAAAACTTTTGAAATAGGAAAAGAGCCTTTAATCACATTCTTTACCATTTGCAATCATAAAATAGTCTAATATCTTCATTTTTTCAACATACGTAGCTATTACCCTCGAAAACTAAAACTTTTGAAATAGGAAAAGAGCCTTTAATCACATTCTTTACCATTGCAATCATAAAATAGTCTAATATCTTCATTTTTTCAACATACGTAGCTATTACCCTCGAAAACTAAAACTTTTGAAATGGAAAAGAGCCTTTAATCACATTCTTTACCATTTGCAATCATAAAATAGTCTAATATCTTCATTTTTTCCACATACTAGCTATTACCCTCGAAAACTAAAACTTTTGAAATAGGAAAAGAGCCTTTAATCACATTCTTTACCATTGCAATCATAAAATAGTCTAATATCTTCATTTTTTCAACATACGTAGCTATTACCCTCGAAAACTAAAACTTTTGAAATAGGAAAAGAGCCTTTAATCACATTCTTTACCATGTGCAATCATAAAATAGTCTAATATCTTCATTTTTTCAACAACGTAGCTATTACCCTCGAAAACTAAAACTTTTGAAATAGGAAAAGAGCCTTTAATCACATTCTTTACCATTGCAATCATAAAATAGTCTAATATCTTCATTTTTCAACATACGTAGAACTATTAACCGTAGCTATTACCCTCGAAAACTAAAACTTTTGAAATAGGAAAAGAGCCTTTAATCACATTCTTTACCATGTGCAATCATAAAATAGTCTAATATCTTCATTTTTTCAACATACGTAGCTATTACCCTCGAAAACTAAAACTTTTGAAATAGGAAAAGAGCCTTTAATCACATTCTTTACCATGTGCAATCATAAAATAGTCTAATATCTTCATTTTTTCAACATACGTAGCTATTACCCTCGAAAACTAAAACTTTTGAAGGAAAAGAGCCTTTAATCACATTCTTTACCATTTGCAATCATAAAATAGTCTAATATCTTCATTTTTTCCAACATACGTAGCTATTACCCTCGAAAACTAAAACTTTTGAATAGGAAAAGAGCCTTTAATCACATTCTTTACCATTTGCAATCATAAAATAGTCTAATATCTTCATTTTTTCCAACATACGTAGCTATTACCCTCGAAAACTAAAACTTTTGAAATAGGAAAAGAGCCTTTAATCACATTCTTTACCATTTGCAATCATAAAATAGTCTAATATCTTCATTTTTTCAACATACGTAGCTATTACCCTCGAAAACTAAAACTTTTGATAGGAAAAGAGCCTTTAATCACATTCTTTACCATTTGCAATCATAAAATAGTCTAATATCTTCATTTTTTCAACATACGTAGCTATTACCCTCGAAAACTAAAACTTTTGACATAGGAAAAGAGCCTTTAATCACATTCTTTACCATGTGCAATCATAAAATAGTCTAATATCTTCATTTTTTCAACATACATAGCTATTACCCTCGAAAACTAAAACTTTTGAAATAGGAAAAGAGCCTTTAATCACATTTTACCATTTGCAATCATAAAATAGTCTAATATCTTCATTTTTTCAACATACTTAGCTATTACCCTCGAAAACTAAAACTTTTGAAATAGGAAAAGAGCCTTTAATCACATTCTTTACCATTTGCAATCATAAAATAGTCTAATATCTTCATTTTTTCCAACATACGTAGCTATTACCCTCGAAAACTAAAACTTTTGAAATAGGAAAAGAGCCTTTAATCACATTCTTTACCATTTGCAATCATAAAATAGTCTAATATCTTCATTTTTCAACATACGTAGCTATTACCCTCGAAAACTAAAACTTTTGAAATAGGAAAAGAGCCTTTAATCACATTCTTTACCATTTGCAATCATAAAATAGTCTAATATCTTCATTTTTCAACATACGTAGCTATTACCCTCGAAAACTAAAACTTTTGAAATAGGAAAAGAGCCTTTAATCACATTCTTTACCATTTGCAATCATAAAATAGTCTAATATCTTCATTTTTTCAACATACGTAGCTATTACCCTCGAAAACTAAAACTTTTGAAATAGGAAAAGAGCCTTTAATCACATTCTTTACCATGTGCAATCATAAAATAGTCTAATATCTTCATTTTTTCAACATACGTAGCTATTACCCTCGAAAACTAAAACTTTTGAAATAGGAAAAGAGCCTTTAATCACATTCTTTACCATGTGCAATCATAAAATAGTCTAATATCTTCATTTTTCTAATAGTATCATTTTTCAACATACGTAGCTATTACCCTCGAAAACTAAAACTTTTGAAATAGGAAAAGAGCCTTTAATCACATTCTTTACCATGTGCAATCATAAAATAGTCTAATATCTTCATTTTTCAACATACGTAGCTATTACCCTCGAAAACTAAAACTTTTGAAATAGGAAAAGAGCCTTTAATCACATTCTTTACCATGTGCAATCATAAAATAGTCTAATATCTTCATTTTTTCAACATACGTAGCTATTACCCTCGAAAACTAAAACTTTTGAATAGGAAAAGAGCCTTTAATCACATTCTTTACCATTTGCAATCATAAAATAGTCTAATATCTTCATTTTTTCAACATACGTAGCTATTACCCTCGAAAACTAAAACTTTTGAAATAGGAAAAGAGCCTTTAATCACATTCTTTACCATTTGCAATCATAAAATAGTCTAATATCTTCATTTTTTCAACATACGTAGCTATTACCCTCGAAAACTAAAACTTTTGAAATAGGAAAAGAGCCTTTAATCACATTCTTTACCATTTGCAATCATAAAATAGTCTAATATCTTCATTTTTTCAACATACGTAGCTATTACCCTCGAAAACTAAAACTTTTGAAATAGGAAAAGAGCCTTTAATCACATTCTTTACCATTTGCAATCATAAAATAGTCTAATATCTTCATTTTTTCAACATACGTAGCTATTACCCTCGAAAACTAAAACTTTTGAAATAGGAAAAGAGCCTTTAATCACATTCTTTACCATGTGCAATCATAAAATAGTCTAATATCTTCATTTTTTCCAACATACGTAGCTATTACCCTCGAAAACTAAAACTTTTGAAATAGGAAAAGAGCCTTTAATCACATTCTTTACCATTTGCAATCATAAAATAGTCTAATATCTTCATTTTTTCAACATACGTAGCTATTACCCTCGAAAACTAAAACTTTTGAAATAGGAAAAGAGCCTTTAATCACATTCTTTACCATTTGCAATCATAAAATAGTCTAATATCTTCATTTTTTCAACATACGTAGCTATTACCCTCGAAAACTAAAACTTTTGAAATAGGAAAAGAGCCTTTAATCACATTCTTTACCATGTGCAATCATAAAATAGTCTAATATCTTCATTTTTTCAACATACGTAGCTATTACCCTCGAAAACTAAAACTTTTGAAATAGGAAAAGAGCCTTTAATCACATTCTTTACCATGTGCAATCATAAAATAGTCTAATATCTTCATTTTTTCAACATACGTAGCTATTACCCTCGAAAACTAAAACTTTTGAAATAGGAAAAGAGCCTTTAATCACATTCTTTACCATGTGCAATCATAAAATAGTCTAATATCTTCATTTTTCCAACATACGTAGCTATTACCCTCGAAAACTAAAACTTTTGACATAGGAAAAGAGCCTTTAATCACATTCTTTACCATGTGCAATCATAAAATAGTCTAATATCTTCATTTTTTCCAACATACGTAGCTATTACCCTCGAAAACTAAAACTTTTGACATAGGAAAAGAGCCTTTAATCACATTCTTTACCATTTGCAATCATAAAATAGTCTAATATCTTCATTTTTTCAACATACGTAGCTATTACCCTCGAAAACTAAAACTTTTGAAATAGGAAAAGAGCCTTTAATCACATTCTTTACCATTTGCAATCATAAAATAGTCTAATATCTTCATTTTTTCAACATACGTAGCTATTACCCTCGAAAACTAAAACTTTTGACATAGGAAAAGAACCTTTAATCACATTCTTTACCATGTGCAATCATAAAATAGTCTAATATCTTCATTTTTCCAACATACGTAGCTATTACCCTCGAAAACTAAAACTTTTGACATAGGAAAAGAGCCTTTAATCACATTCTTTACCATTTGCAATCATAAAATAGTCTAATATCTTCATTTTTTCAACATACGTAGCTATTACCCTCGAAAACTAAAACTTTTGAAATAGGAAAAGAGCCTTTAATCACATTCTTTACCATTTGCAATCATAAAATAGTCTAATATCTTCATTTTTCCAACATACGTAGCTATTACCCTCGAAAACTAAAACTTTTGACATAGGAAAAGAGCCTTTAATCACATTCTTTACCATGTGCAATCATAAAATAGTCTAATATCTTCATTTTTCCAACATACGTAGCTATTACCCTCGAAAACTAAAACTTTTGACATAGGAAAAGAGCCTTTAATCACATTCTTTACCATTTGCAATCATAAAATAGTCTAATATCTTCATTTTTTCAACATACGTAGCTATTACCCTCGAAAACTAAAACTTTTGAAATAGGAAAAGAGCCTTTAATCACATTCTTTACCATTTGCAATCATAAAATAGTCTAATATCTTCATTTTTTCAACATACGTAGCTATTACCCTCGAAAACTAAAACTTTTGAAATAGGAAAAGAGCCTTTAATCACATTCTTTACCATTTGCAATTATAAAATAGTCTAATATCTTCATTTTTTCCAACATACGTAGCTATTACCCTCGAAAACTAAAACTTTTGACATAGGAAAAGAGCCTTTAATCACATTCTTTACCATGTGCAATCATAAAATAGTCTAATATCTTCATTTTTTCAACATACGTAGCTATTACCCTCGAAAACTAAAACTTTTGACATAGGAAAAGAGCCTTTAATCACATTCTTTACCATTTGCAATCATAAAATAGTCTAATATCTTCATTTTTTCAACATACGTAGCTATTACCCTCGAAAACTAAAACTTTTGAAATAGGAAAAGAGCCTTTAATCACATTCTTTACCATTTGCAATCATAAAATAGTCTAATATCTTCATTTTTTCAACATACGTAGCTATTACCCTCGAAAACTAAAACTTTTGACATAGGAAAAGAGCCTTTAATCACATTCTTTACCATGTGCAATCATAAAATAGTCTAATATCTTCATTTTTTCAACATACGTAGCTATTACCCTCGAAAACTAAAACTTTTGAAATAGGAAAAGAGCCTTTAATCACATTCTTTACCATTTGCAATCATAAAATAGTCTAATATCTTCATTTTTTCCAACATACGTAGCTATTACCCTCGAAAACTAAAACTTTTGACATAGGAAAAGAGCCTTTAATCACATTCTTTACCATTTGCAATCATAAAATAGTCTAATATCTTCATTTTTCCAACATACGTAGCTATTACCCTCGAAAACTAAAACTTTTGACATAGGAAAAGAGCCTTTAATCACATTCTTTACCATGTGCAATCATAAAATAGTCTAATATCTTCATTTTTTCAACATACGTAGCTATTACCCTCGAAAACTAAAACTTTTGCCATAGGAAAAGAGCCTTTAATCACATTCTTTACCATGTGCAATCATAAAATAGTCTAATATCTTCATTTTTCCAACATACGTAGCTATTACCCTCGAAAACTAAAACTTTTGACATAGGAAAAGAGCCTTTAATCACATTCTTTACCATGTGCAATCATAAAATAGTCTAATATCTTCATTTTTCCAACATACGTAGCTATTACCCTCGAAAACGAAAACTTTTGAAATAGGAAAAGAGCCTTTAATCACATTCTTTACCATTTGCAATCATAAAATAGTCTAATATCTTCATTTTTTCAACATACGTAGCTATTACCCTCGAAAACTAAAACTTTTGACATAGGAAAAGAGCCTTTAATCACATTCTTTACCATTTGCAATCATAAAATAGTCTAATATCTTCATTTTTTCAACATACGTAGCTATTACCCTCGAAAACTAAAACTTTTGACATAGGAAAAGAGCCTTTAATCACATTCTTTACCATGTGCAATCATAAAATAGTCTAATATCTTCATTTTTCCAACATACGTAGCTATTACCCTCGAAAACTAAAACTTTTGACATAGGAAAAGAGCCTTTAATCACATTCTTTACCATTTGCAATCATAAAATAGTCTAATATCTTCATTTTTTCAACATACGTAGCTATTACCCTCGAAAACTAAAACTTTTGACATAGGAAAAGAGCCTTTAATCACATTCTTTACCATTTGCAATCATAAAATAGTCTAATATCTTCATTTTTCAACATACGTAGCTACATACGTAGCTATTACCCTCGAAAACTAAAACTTTTGAAATAGGAAAAGAGCCTTTAATCACATTCTTTACCATTTGCAATCATAAAATAGTCTAATATCTTCATTTTTCAACATACGTAGCTATTACCCTCGAAAACTAAAACTTTTGAAATAGGAAAAGAGCCTTTAATCACATTCTTTACCATGTGCAATCATAAAATAGTCTAATATCTTCATTTTTTCAACATACGTAGCTATTACCCTCGAAAACTAAAACTTTTGAAATAGGAAAAGAGCCTTTAATCACATTCTTTACCATGTGCAATCATAAAATAGTCTAATATCTTCATTTTTCAACATACGTAGCTATTACCCTCGATAGGAAAAGAGCCTTTAATCACATTCTTTACCATGTGCAATCATAAAATAGTCTAATATCTTCATTTTTTCAACATACGTAGCTATTACCCTCGAAAACTAAAACTTTTGATAGGAAAAGAGCCTTTAATCACATTCTTTACCATGTGCAATCATAAAATAGTCTAATATCTTCATTTTTCAACATACGTAGCTATTACCCTCGAAAACTAAAACTTTTGAAATAGGAAAAGAGCCTTTAATCACATTCTTTACCATTTGCAATCATAAAATAGTCTAATATCTTCATTTTTTCAACATACGTAGCTATTACCCTCGAAAACTAAAACTTTTGAAATAGGAAAAGAGCCTTTAATCACATTCTTTACCATGTGCAATCATAAAATAGTCTAATATCTTCATTTTTCCAACATACGTAGCTATTACCCTCGAAAACTAAAACTTTTGACATAGGAAAAGAGCCTTTAATCACATTCTTTACCATTTGCAATCATAAAATAGTCTAATATCTTCATTTTTTCAACATACGTAGCTATTACCCTCGAAAACGAAAACTTTTGAAATAGGAAAAGAGCCTTTAATCACATTCTTTACCATTTGCAATCATAAAATAGTCTAATATCTTCATTTTTTCAACATACGTAGCTATTACCCTCGAAAACTAAAACTTTTGAAATAGGAAAAGAGCCTTTAAGCACATTCTTTACCATGTGCAATCATAAAATAGTCTAATATCTTCATTTTTTCAACA
>NW_027064160.1:0-27755 GCF_032884065.1 Artemia franciscana
AACACATAAACAAATTAAAATGAAAATGTGATCTTCATTCTTGCAAAAAACACAAAATTCAACATTTTTCTAGATGGGAGCTTGAAATCTGTGCGTATGCATCTGGTAATATACAAAAAGTCAATGTTGTCAGTTAATTCTTGAAAACACATTAGCATTAGGTAGAAAACTCTAACCAAGATTTTTACCGTTTTGATACATAAATACAGGGGCATAGCTTGCCCCCTTGGCATAACTCGATCCATTGAAAATGGGATCGAAAAGTGTGTCCTCCTTGTCTCTACGTAAGTGACAAAATTGTCTCTAAAATTACCATCCAGTTTCTTGTTTTTAATTTACCAATGTTGTATGTTTAACAATAAAACGTTTGTTGATGGGCATGGTCCATTGTTGATCACCTTGGGTTTGACTCCCATTGATGACTGTTTATTATTAAACATTAACTGTTTAAAAAAAAAATCCACACAGCTTACTAAGAAAGAATCAAAGTAAAAAACTAAAGATATCAAAGTGTCGATTGTGTCTAAACGTTATTAAACAAAAAAAAAAAAATTCAACTTAAAGTAAGGTGCAACATTAAAACTTAAAACGATCAGAAATTATTACATATATGAGGGGGGTCGCAAATTTCGTCTAAATTCCTTTAAGAATGAGATTCTTTAAGGGAGGGGAGTTAGCTACCCTCCTTCTTAGAAGAACTCTTTGGACAAAGTCTTGGCAGGTTTGGACTAGGACCACGAATAACATATTCTTATTCTTCTATAAAAATAAAATTGAAAGAAAAAGAGAAGTAGAAAGGAAATAAAATCAGATCAATAGTGAACAATCAATCTTGCATTTCTTTAGTTGAGTCTCATTGAATTCTCGGCAGAATACAAGGGTCAGAAAAGTACACCTTAAGTCTCAAATTCGTCTTGCGCAGTTGATTCAAAATTTTATAGTTCTTCGAACGTTATTGAATCTATAGATGTTTATTATAAAAGTTTTGTTAAACTGAATAGAGTGTTTTTATTCTTTTTTTTTATAGTATAAACAATATTAGATAGTTATAAATCAAAATTTAATTTGGTGTCTATTAATTGCAAATTTTTATTAATAAGATTGTTTTATGAAAATATTAACTAAAAAGTAAGTTCAGGACTTCCAAAGAAAGAATCAACAAAGCAATGATCTCACTGAGGGGTTGACTGCTGCCTTGTTGAAATTCATAAGTTTCTGAGTTTAAGGGTTTTTCGAAATTAAACGGGGATCAACAGAATATAATGTTTTAAGCTTAAAATTACGAGTAAAGTTGGCAGGTTTAAGTTTCAAATTCTTAGTCGTGGAAATTACAGAAGAAACGTTCCTAAAAATAAAAATTCCCGCCGAATAAGGGGGAGGGGGAGGTTATTCAATACGTAGAGTAGAGAAAACATGATTCTTTACCCCAAGCTCTTTAATATAAATATTCTATTGGTAGTTAGCAGAAAGAACCCCAATACTTTCATTAACTTTTATCCTATTAACTTTAGCAGCAGAAGGTCGAGCAAAAACGTATCTATTTTTGTTTGACCTTTTGACATAGTAAATCAAATAGTTCGTGGTAACAAACTGTAAGTATGGAGCGATTCAGCTCAGTAGTAACTGAAACTGTAAGAAGCAGGGTCTTAATAATAGTAGATGCATCAAAATTATTCAATTTTGATGTTTATTCAAAATATAGAATTCATGAAGTTTATGCTAACCACCGGAATTTTGAGCCTGAGAAAATTTGCCTAATTTCTGAAAATGGGGAAACGCCCCAAGAAAGGAAGTGATTTAATGAAATTCATAACATGAGATTAAGCTTATCCGACAACCCTACTTTAGAGGTTTCAATCCTTTATATACAAAATTGTGGAATTTTGAATTTTCTGCCAAAAGCGAGGTTATGGATGCGTGTTGATTTGTTTGTTATCCCCACGGATGATCGTATCGAGCCATTCACCCTAGATCATCCGAAGATGACTCACAATCTAGTAATTTTTATACATCTTCTTCATCTTCTAGAAAAAGAAAATTGAAAGAAAAAGGGAAGTACAAATCAAGAAATATCAGATCAATAGTGAACAATCAGTTTTGCACTTCTTTAGTATACTGTCATTGAATTCTCGGCGACATAAAAGTGTCACAAAAGTGTACTTTAAGTCTCAAATTCGCCTTGCGCATTTGAGTCAAAAGTAGCAAACAGCAACAAGTGGATGGCGCTCCCAACCATTACTTCACTGCAATAATTTAATTAAGGCTAGAAAAATAAGCAATAATTATGTAATGTAACTCATTAGGAGCTTTCTATGTAAAGCTACAAGGAAATTAAGAAGTTATTTTTTCTCACTGTCATATTAAAATTTTGATTCAGTTCTATATATTTTCATTAGAATTGTAAATAGAAAGGGGCGAAGAAATTATTTACATGTGTGGAGATTAGAAGACATTTTTCTAAAGAAGAAGAAAGGTGTTATTATTATAGGTAAGCCAAAAGCTAAGCAAAAAGGAAATTTATAAAGCACGAGGAATGTAAGCAACAATTAAATCTACGTTAAATTCTAAAAAAAATATTTAATTTTTGGATAACTAAAAATGTCTTTGACTTAATTTACCGTCTTGCTTTGTCTTCTAAAAGCGGGTTCGTCAGCTCATAATACGCAACACTATATCCAATGGGTTTAAGGGGTATGACCCTCCCCCAAAGAAATGTTTGTCGCGCTCGTAAAAACGTAAAAAAAAATGCATGTAAGCAAACCTTCGACACGTTAAAAAAAATATGTAATCCTCTCCCTAGACAACAATCCTGGGTATGGGCCTGATAGCAAAATATTTAAATGCAGAAAGTTTGTCATTCAGTGTTGTTTTTTCAGTGGACTTTCGTTATTTAAGAACGACACTTTATTTTAAGTTTTACTTTCAAGTAAGAATGCCATTCCATTTCTGAAACATTTCATTGAACTAAGAATAGTATTTGGAACTACTGACAGGATGATCCGGGCGGAATTTGCAAACCAGATATACAAAACAGAAAAATCAATGCCCGTCTTAATTGCCTAACCAAAATGAATAAGGCCTAAAGAGTAAATTTTAAAATTTACTTTTAAATTGTATAAAAATCATTGAATATCAAATATCATTTATTAAGTGATTATATAAAATATCAGATAAAATATAAATATTGCCACAAACAGTAAACACACGCATGGACGGATAATAGATAGACTTATCTATCAAACAGTTCGTGGTAACGAACTATAGTAAAGAGCGATCCGGCTCAATAGTAACCAAAACTCTAAAAACTTTAAATATATAAGTTTCATCAAGTTTAGTCTTACCCATCAAAAGTTACGAGCCTGAGAAAATTTGCCTTATTTAAGAAAATTGGGGGAAACACCCCCTAAAAGTCGTAGGATCTTAACGAAAATGACACCATCAGATTCAGCGTATCAGAGAACCCTACTGTAGAACCCTACTCCTATCTACAAAAATGTGCAATTTTGTATTTTTTTTTGCCAGAAGACAAATCACGGGTGCGTGTTTATTTATTTTTTTTCCAGGGGTCATTGTATCGACCAAGTGGTCCTAGAATGTCGCAAGAGGGCTCATTCTAACGGAAATGAAAAGTTCTAGTGCCCTTTTTAAGTGACCAAAAAAATTGGAGGGCATATAGGCCCCCTCCCACGCTCATTTTTTCCCAAAGTCAACGAATCAAAATTTTGAGATAGCCATTTTGTTCCGCATAGTCGAAAACCATAACAACTATGTCTTTGGGAATGACTCAATCCCCCACAGTCCCTGGGGGAGGGGCCGCAAGTTACAAACTTCGACCAGTGTTTACATATAATAATGGTTATTGGGAAGTGTACAGACGTTTTAAGGGGGATTTTTTAGGTTTTGGGGGTAGGGTTGAGGGGAGGGGGCTCTGTGGGAGGATATTTCCTTGGAGAAATATGTCAGTGGTAAAGGGCGCAGGGCACAGGACGAATCAGGTCACGTTAAAAAAAAGCGTCAAATTCAGAGCTTAATATACAATGCTGGGTGTTCGGAGCCTCTCTATTATGGAGTATAATTTGAAAATAACACAACTATACGAGCAATAAAACATATATACCACAACCATAACTCAACTAACGAAAGAACTGCTAAGAGATAACACAACTATAAAGCGAAAACAGGTGAAAACTCAGAAGCCCCAAAATACCGAATTATTTTCTTTTCAAACAGTTCGTGGTAACGAACTGTAGTAAGGAGCGACCTGGCTCAATAGTAAACGAAACTCTAAAACACGGAATTTTGATGCTAAAAGATACATCAAAAGAATTGAATTTTCATGCTGATTCTAGATATATAAGTTTCGTCAAATTTAATCTTTGTCATCAAAAATTACAAGCCTGAGAAAATATGCCTTATTTTGGAAAATAGGGGGAAACACCCCCTAAAGGTCATAGAATCTTAACGAAAATCACACCATCGTGTTCAGCGTATAAGAGAACCCTATTGCAAAAATTTCAAGCTCCTATCTACAAAAATGTGGAATTTCGTATTTTTTGCCAGAAGACAGATAACGGGTGCGTGTTTATTTATTTATTTTTTTTTTTCTTTTTTCCAGGGGTCATCGTATCGACCAAGTGGCCTTAGAATCTCGCAAGAGGGCTCATTCTAACGGAAATGAAAAGTTCTAGTGCCCTTTTTAAGTGACCAAAAAAATTGGAGGGCACCTAGGCCCCCTCCCACGCTCATTTTTTTACCAAAGTCAACGGATCCAAATTTTTAGAAAGCCATTTTGTTCCGCATTGTCGAAAACCATATTAACTATGTCTTTGGAATGACTCACTCCCCCAAAGTCCCTGGGGGAGGGGCTGCAAGTTACAAACTTTGTCCAGTGTTTACATACAGTAATGGTTATTGGGAAGTGTACGGACGTTTTCAGGGGGATTTTTTTTGGTTTGGGGCGGGGTTGAGGGGAGGAGGCTATGTTGGATGATCTTCTCTTGGAGGAACATGTCACGGGGGAAGAGATATTCAATGAAAAGAGTGCGGGATTTTCTAGCATTACTATAAAAAAAAAACAATGAAAATATAAACACGAAAAAGTTTTTCAACTGAAAGTAAAGAGTAGCATTAAAACTTATAACTAACAGAGATTATTACGCATATGAGGGGTTCAAAAAATACTTTAGCATAAAGAGCGAGGTATTTAGGAGGAGATAAATACCTTGCTCTTTATGCTAAGTGTTTTAAGTAATTTCAACTATTTATTCCACGGCCTTTCTGATTCAGGGGTCATTCTTAAAGAATTGGGACAAAACTTAAGATTTGGTGTAAAAGGCGAGGTATTAAAGAGGGGACAAACCCCCTCATATACATAATAAAAAATTTAAGCGCATAAAAGTTTGTTACGTAAGTTAATTCTTAAGTTACGTATATTTTTTACTAATAAAAACTTTCGTTAAAAATTTAAAGTTTTAGTTGCCTTTTTAAGTAACCGACAAATTGGAGGGCAGCTAGGCCTCCATCCCCACCCCTTATTTCTCAAAATCGTCTGGTCAAAACTAAGAGAAAGCGGTTTAATCAAAAAAAAATTAATATGCAAATTTCATTTTACTGATTAATATGCGGAGGGCCAAAATCAAAAACGCATTAATTCAAAAACGTTCAGAAATTAAATAAAAAAACTAGTTTTTTTAAACTGAAAGTAAGGAGCGATATTAAAACTTAAAACGGACAGAAATTACTCCGTATATGAAATGGGTTGTCCCCTCCGCAATCCCTTGCTCTTTACGCTAAAGTTTTTAATTGTTTTAAAAAGTAGAATTGTGGCAAAGAATCAAACTTTAGCGTAAAAAGCAAGGGATTGCTCTTAAAAGCAATCTGAGATTAAGAGCAATCTTAAGAGCAAAGTGAGGGATTAATTTGTTCCCAGTTATATAGCTATTAGATTTTTGACTATGCTGAATAAAATGGCTATCTTACAATTTTGATTTATTAACTTTGAGAAATACCTGAGCGTGGGAGGGGGCCTAGTTGCCCTTCAATTTTTTTAGTCACTTAAAAAGGCACTAGAACTTTTTATTTGCGTTTGAGTGAGCCCTCTCATGACATTCTAGGACCACTAGACTAATATGATCACCCCTGGGAAAAACATATAAACAAATAAACACGCATCCGTGATCTTCATTCTAGCAAAAAATACAAAACTCAACATTTTTGCAGATGGGAGCTTGAAATCTGTGCGTATGCATCTGGTAATATACAAAAAGTCAATGTTGTCAGTTAATTCTTGAAAACAAATTAGTATTGGGTAGAAAACTCAAAGCGAAATTTTTACCCTTTTGATACATAAATACAGGGGCATAACTTGGTAGAAAATGGGATCGAAAAGTGTGTCCACCTTGTCTCTACGTAAGTAACAAAATTGTCTATAAAATTACCATCCAGTTTCTTGTTTTTAATTTACCAATGTTCGATTTACACTGCTAAACCAAAATTATGTTTAACGATAAAAAGTTTGTTGATGGGCATGGTCCATTGTTGATCACCTTAGGTTTGACTCCCATCGATGACTGTTTATTATTAAACATTAACTGTTTAAAAAAAAAACCACATAGCTTACTAAGAAAGAATCAAAGTAAAAAACTAAACATATCAAAGTGTCGATTGTGTTTAAACATTATTAAACAAAAAAAAATCAACTTAAAGTAAGGTGCAACATTAAAACTTAAAAAGAACAGAAATTATTACATATATGAGGGGGGTCGCAAATTTCGTCTAAATTCCTTTAAGAATGAGATTCTTTAAGGGAGGGGAGTTAGCTACCCTCCTTCCTAGAAGAACTCTTCGGACAAAGTCTTGGCAGGTTTGGACTAGGACCACGAATAACAGTACTCACATATTCAAGAATATGTACTAACATATTCTTCATCTTCTTTAAGAATAAAATTGAAAGGGAAAGAGAAGTAAAAATAAAAATAAAATCAGATCAATAGTGAACAATCAATCTTGCATTTCTTTAGTTGAGTCTCATTGAATTCTCGGCAGAATACAAGGGTCGAAAAAGTATACCTTAAGTCTCAAATTCGTCTTGCGCAGTTAATTCAAAATTCTACCGTTCTTCGAACGTTACTGAAGCTATAGAAGTTCATTATAGAAGTTTTGTTAAACTAAAATTGAATTTGTTGTCTATCAATTGTAAATTTTTATTAATAAGATTGTTTTATCAAAATATAAACTAAAAAGTAAGTCCAGGACTTCCAAAGAAAGAATCAACAAAGTGATGATCTCACTGAGGGGTTGACTGCTCCCTAGTTGAAATTCGTAAGTTTCTGCGTTTAAGGGTTTTTCTAAATTAAACGGGGATCAACAGAATGTAATATTTTAAGCTTAAAATTACGAGTAAAGTTGGCAGGTTTAAGTTCCAAATTCTTAGTCGTGGAAATTGCAGAAGAAACATTACTAAAAATAAAAATTTGGCGCCGAAGAAGGGGGAGGGGGAGATTATTCAGTACGTAGAGTAGAGAAAGCATGATTCATTACCCCAAGCTCTTTAATATAAATATTCTATTGGTAGTTAGTAGAAAGAACCCCAATGATTTCATTTACTTTTATCCTATTTACTTTAGCAGCAGAAGGTCGAGCAAAAACGTATCGATTTTTGTTTGACCTTTTGACATAGTAAATCAAATAGTTCGTGGTAAAAAACTATAAGTATGGAGCGATTCAGCTCAGTAGTAACCGAAACTGTAAGAAAAAGGGTCGTGATAATAGTAGATACATCAAAATTATTCAATTTCGATGTTTATTCTAAATATAGAATTCATGAATTTTTTTGCTACCCACCGAAGTTTTGAGCCTGAAAAAATTTGCTTAATTTCTGAGAATTGGAGAAACGCCCCTAAGAAATGAAGTGATTTAATGAAATTCATAACATGAGATTAAGTTTATCCGACAACCCTACTTTAGAGGTTTCAATCCCTTATATACAAAATTGCAGAATTTTGAATTTTCTGCCAAAAACAAGGTCATGGATGCGTGTTGATTTGTTTGTTATCCCCAGGGATGATCGTATCGAACCATTCACCCTAGATGATCGGAAGATGACTCACAATCTAGTAATTTTATACTGGCGTTTAATCTGTTTTTCTATATACCATACATTTAGCTCCAGTAAAAACAACTAAAATATTTTTCACTTATTAGGCGAATATTTCCTCGATTTTTTATTAGGATAAAATTTTACAGAATTCAAGGGAGATTGATTTTTCATATTATACTTTAAAAATACTAAAAAAAGAGTACTTCCCCTCCCCTAATGTTGCCCCTTGTTTTCATAAGAAGACTCCACGCTGTTGAACTATCAATGAAATTAGGGTAATATGCTGGGGTTAATCCGTTTGGGGGTAATGCTTTCTTATTAAATTGACCTCTTGTCAAATAGCTTGATCTAGTTTTAAATTTGTTTCAATATAAATATTAATTTCCAAATTCCCCACAAGACTTGAACTTTGGAGCCCCGAAAGGGGTATGCACATAAGAGTGAGACACAACTTTATAAAACAGGAAATCATACAACAAATGGTAGATGTTAGTGGAATAAATTTCAGAAATCTGATATCTTTTGGGTTAGGGTTAATGAACCAAGGTGATGAGAATACCACAACAAGCATAGACTGGTCCCCCCTCACCAAACCCACTACTTTGGGCGAGGAAATCATATGATGAAACAGTTTGTGTTATCTAGGAAGTGTGCTGACATCCACTAACGACTCCCCAAAGACATCTTTTTATTACATTGTTCATTTATCTAATTTGTGATATTGATTTAAAATAGATTTTATATCTATTTGTTTTGGTAGTAACATAAAGATAAAACTATAGCTTATGAACCATTATTAGATTGATTTATTAAATTGATTTATAGTCCAATCCGTGTGATCCAGAATAATGGTATCTGAGTTTTTGTGCTATCGGGAACTAGGAGTCTTTGAGGTCTGTGTAAAGAGATATAAATATAATGCCTGCTGCTGGATTACTTGATTTTTATACGTTGATTTTTATATATAAGTATTACAGTAATAGCCTTCGTGATTGTTTTACAGGAATATTTTGTGAGAGGTCTGGTGTTCACCACCACATTACTCGGATTCGAAGTAATACTGAGGCTCCTCGATTAGTTTCAAGTAGGTCTTCTTTTTCACCTATATACAGAGCTTCAAAACTTTGGAATAAACTGAGTATAGATATCGAGGAAATAGGTGGCCTTGACCAGTTTAAGTCTGTTTTACGTGTGGAGTTTCTCGGTAGGTATTTGTAATATTTATGGATTTTTTTTTTGTTGTCTTGGGATCACGCAAGGTAGTGTATTGTTTATTTTGTTTTTTTTTTGTTGATTTCGGTATATGGTCTCATTCTCCATATTTTCTTATTCTCCATATTGTCTCTTTATTTTCTTTGAAATTAGCACAGCCTCGCAAGCTTCGCTTATGTTGTCCTATTGATTAAGAAATGTTTATTTCTAATAAAATTGTTCTACTACTACTAAACTATCATTAAAGCTTTAAAACAACTTCCGAAAAAATGTAAAACGCTGAAATGAATATTCAATCAAAATTTTTACTTTTGGGGGATTTTTTGCCCCTTTTAATCAGTAAAAATATGTAGACTTTACAGTTTGCTTAAGAGCCTGTGCACGGGCAGATTCACCGGCCAATTTTGCCTGAAAAATCATAAAAAGTTAGATTCAGGAAACTCACCTTTATATAAGACCTCTTGGGATTAAGTTTTGGCAGGTTTGGACTTGGAACCAAAATTACATCTTCCTCATCTCCTATAAAAAGAAAATTGAAAGATAAAGGGAAGTACCAATCAAGAAACATCAGATCAATAGTGAACAATCAGTTTTGCACTTCTTTAATTGAGTGTCATTGAATTCTCGGCGACATACAAGCGTAAAAAAAATGCCCTTTAAGTCTCAAATTTGCCTTTCGCAGTTGAGTCAAAATTAGCAAATAGCAGCAATGGATGGCGCTCCCGAGCGTTACTTCACTGCAATAATTAAATTAAGGCTAGAAAAATAAGCAATAATTATGTAATGTAACTCATTAGGAGCTTTCTTTGTAAAGCCACAAGGAAATTAAGAAGTTATTTTTTCTCACTGTTATATTAAAATTTTGATTCAGTTCTATATATTTTCATTAGAATTGTAAATAGAAAGGGGCGAAGAAATTATTTACATGTGGGGAGATTAGAAGACATTTTTCTAAAGAAGAAGGAGGGGTTATTATTATAGGTAAGCTCTATACTAAAGCCAAAAACTAAGCAAAAAGGAAATTTATAAAGCACGAGGAATGTAAGCAACAATTAAATCCACGTTAAATTCTAAAAGAAATATATAATTTTTGGATTACTAAAAATGTCTTTGACTTAATTTACTGTCTTTCCTTGTCCTCTAAAAGCGGGCTCGTCAACTCATAATACGCAACACTATATCCAGTGGGTTTAAGGGGTTTGACCCTCCCTCCCCCATAGAAATGTTTGTCGAGCTCGTAAAAACATAAAAAAATGCATATAAACAAACCTTTGACACGTTAAAAAAAAATGTAATCCTCTCCCTAGACAAAAATCCTGGGTATGGGCCTGATAGTAAAATAAATAATGCAGAAACTTTGTCATTCAGTGTTGTTTTTCAACACTGGACTTTCAACACTGGACTTTCAACACTTGGACTTTCGTCTTTCGTTATTTAAAAATGAAACTAGATAATAAGTTTTACTTTCAAGTAAGAATGCCATTCCATTTCCGAAACATTTCATTTGACTAAGAATAATATTTGGAACTATTGTCAGGATGATCCGGGCAGAATATGCAAACGAGATGGGGTTAGCTACCAGCGATATCTTCGCTGGGTATAAACAATTTGCATATTAATTTGAATGAATAGGGTATACGTAATTTTTATATTAATTTTACTTTTTTGCTAAATTGCTTTCTCAAAGTTTTGGTCAGACGGTTTTGAAAAAAAAAAGTCTAAGGAGGAGGCCTAGTTGCCCTCCATTTTTTCGATTATTTAAAAAGACCACTAGAACTTTTAAGAACATTTTTAGAACATTTTAAGTTTTAATATTACTCCTTACTTTCGGTTGAAAAATTTGTTTTTTCAATTTAGTCTCTCACTGTTTTTTTTTAATTATGCTGGAGAATCAAACGCCCCTTTCATGGAGATTCTCCCCCCCTCCGATAATTCCTCCTTGGAAATATCCTCTCACGTAACCCCTTCCTAACCACCAGAAAAAACTCCCCCCTGAAAACATCTGTATACTTCCCAACAACCAATACTATAGGTAAACAACGGGAAAAGTTCAGAACTTTTAGCCCTTCCCTTGGGGACAGTGGGGGATTAATTCGTCCTCAAAGATATAGTTATTAGATTTTTGACTATGCTTGACAAATTGGCTATCTTAAAACTTTGATCTGGTGACTTTGGGAAATATGAGGGGCCTAGTTGCCCTCAAATTTTTTGGTCACTAAAAAAGGAACTACAACTTTTAATTTCTGTTAGAGTGAGCCCTCTCACGACATTCTAGGACCACTGGATCAATACGATCACCCCTGGAAAAAAAACATAAACACAAATAAACACGTATCAGTGATCTCAATTCTGGAAAAATATAAAATTCAGCATTTTTGCAGATAGGAGCTTGAAATCTGTGCGTATGCATATGTTAAAATACAAAAAGTTAATATTGCCAGTTAATTCTTGATAACAAATTAATATTGTGTAGAGAACTCACATTTAAAATTTTCACCCTTTTGATACATAGATACAGGGGCAGTACCGGGCATTAGACAGGGGAGCAGGAGCTGGGCTTTAGTTAAGTTAAATAAAAAAAACGAGTTTTTTTTACTGAAAGTAAGGAGTGACATTAAAACTTAAAACGCACAGAAATTACTTCGTATATGAAAGAGGCTGCTTCCTCATCAACGCCCCGCTCTTTACGCTAAAGTTTGACTCTTTCTCTCAATTCTTCTTTTTAAAACGGTAAAAAACTTTAGCGTAAAGAGCGGGGCGTTGATGAGGAAGCAGCCTCTTTCATATACGAAGTAATTTCTGTGCGTTTTAAGTTTTAATGTCGCTCCTTACTTTCAGTAAAAAAAACTCGTTTTTTTTATTTAATTTCTGAACGTTTTTGAATCAATGCATGTTTTGATTTTGGCTCTCCGCAGAGGAATAATCAAAACGAAATTTGCATATTTTTTTTTTGGGGGGGGGGGGTAAATGGCTTTCTCATAATTCTGATCGAATGATTTTGAGAAAAAAAGAGCGGGGGTGAAGCCTAGTTGCCCTCCGATTTTTTGGTTAATTAAAAAGGCAACTAGAACTTTTAATTTTTTACGAATCTTTTTATTGGTAAAAGATTTACGTAACTTATAAATTAGCTTACGTAAAGAACTTTTGTATTCTCATGTTTTTATTACATATATGAGAGGATTCGCCCCATCGTCAGTACCTCGCTCTTTACACTAAAGCTTAAATTTTATCCCAATTCATTAAGAATGACCCCTGAATCACAAAAGCCGTAGAATAAATAGTTGAAATTACTAAAAATACTTTAGCGTAAAGAGCTAGGTATCATAAGGAGGTGAGCCCCTTATATGGGTAATAATTTCTGTTTGTTTTAAGTTTTATTGCTGTTCCTTACTTCCAGCTGAAAAAGCTTTTTCACATTTATTTTTTAATTTTTTTTTTTAAATAATGCTAGTAAATCCTGCTCTCCCTTCATGGGAGTTTTATTTTCCCATGACAAATTCTCGATGGAAAGTTCCCCCAGCATATCCCCCTCTTCTCAACCCCTCCCCCAACCAAAAAAATCCTCCTGAAAACGCCTGTATACTTCCCAATAACCATTACTATATGTAAGCACAGGTCAAAGTTTGTAACTTGTTGCCCCTCCCACGGGGACTGTGGGGGAGTAAGTCGTCCCCAAAGACATAGTTATAAGGTTTTTCGACTACGCTGAATAAAATGGCGATCTCAGAATTTTGATCCGCTGACTTTGGGAAAATAATTAGCGTGGGAGGGGGCCTAGGTGCCCTCCAATTTTTTTGGTCACTTAAAAAGGGCACTAGAACGTTTCATGTCCGTTAGAATGAGCCCTCTTGCAACATTCTAGGACAACTGGGTCGATACGATCACCCCTGGGGGAAAAAAAACAAAAAAACAAATAAACACGCATCCGTGATCTGCCTTCTGGCAAAAAATGCAAAATTCCACATTTTTGTAGATAGGAGCTCAAAACTTATACAATAGGGTTCTCCGATACGCTGAATCTGATGGTGTGATTTTCGTTAAGATTCTATGACTTTTAGGGGGTGTTTCCCCCTATTTTCTAAAATAACACAAATTTTCTCAGGCTCGTAACTTTTGATGGGTAAGACTAAACTTGATGAAACTTATACTATTTAAAACCAGCATTAAAATGCGATTCTTTTGATATAGCTATTGGTATCAAAATTCCATTTTTTAGAGTTTTGGTTACTATTGAGCCGGGTCGCTCCTTACTACAGTTCGTTACCACGAACTGTTTGAAAGGCATAAAATACGTACAGAGGTATGAGCTGAGTATGGGTATAGGGTCATGAGCTGGACATTGTATACAGAGGTATAAGTTGAGTATAAATAGAGGAATATAAGCTGAGCATAGATAAAAGGGTATGAGGTTGGTATAGGTATAAGGACATGAGCTTGGTAGTTGGCGTATATAAAAGGGTATGAATTGTGCATAAATACAGGGACATGAGCTGGACATAGACACAGGGCACTAGGAAATGATCTTGAATGCCCAATATATTCAAGAGCTCTTAAACTTGTTTTTGAATCTTGCTTCGAGGCTAGCAGAATAAATTAAACTGGTATATTTAAAGTAGATTTTGCATTTCGCAAAGTGACAAAACCTAAAGTAATATCTAATTTTTCTGTTTAAGAGTCAAGGTCGAAGGAGACATTAGTCAGCACCAGTGATCCTTATGCAGTATTGTGTTTGATGCTTCTTCTAAAGATATAAGGGAGGAGAACCAAAATTGAGTGTCCTATCCTATGAAAAAATTATTTTTTTAAATAATTTTTGTTATATAATCTAAATGTTTAAATTTGAATTTTTGTTATATAACTATTTTTTTTTACTGAATATTTTTTAAAGCAAAACTTGTGTCAAGCAGTAATTCTGCAGGAGGAGAATTTTTTATTTTATATTATTTATGTAGCTATGACACAATTTCTTACATAGTAATTTACATTATTTTATATATAATCTTTCACAAGTCTTAATTAAAATTCTTACCCAAATAAATTAATAAACTCCTACTACGTTAGTAATCAATTTAAAGGAAGGTCATTTTTTTGTACTGGTGGCAAATTTCTCCTTAAACAATGTTCAACCTTTATAGGTAATTATATTCAATTAATAATAATAATTTAGGACATTAAATTGAACATTTCTTTTTAATCACTATAACAGTTATTCAACTTAAAAATATATAGTGTAATAATTTTAACACTGTTATTTACCAGAAGGTAGTTCGGCAATTTTTTCGGCAAAATTTAAATAAATTAAAACACATTGTGAAGTCATTGATGAAACGACACTATTGGCCAACCCAAAAAATTCTCACACATCTATCTTATCCCGTTAGACAGATTAAAATTTGCTTAGGTTAGCTGTTAGTTTGGTCAAAAATAAATATAATAACTATATCAAATTCGAATTGTTCGAACTTAAAATTAAATGTAAAAAAACCCGGATTTGGCACTCTTGGGGCCCAAGAGAGAAACTACTGGTTTTTTTGTGGTTATTCTACATAAGTATCTTTTTTTAGGTTTAAAAAAAAAATTGTATAATGTATACCGTCGTTTCCAGGGATTAGAGAATTCTCATTAATGACAAGTTAAACAAATTTTGAAGGGTTTTATCAGTTGTAGAATTGTTGAAAAAATGATAAAATTCACTATGTCTAATCGGGAGTCTTAGACAGTATCAATTGTGCAGATGCAAGAAAAAACGCAGTTAAGTTCTATTCCTTTTCAAAAGTCTACTTTTTAAAACAATAAAAAAACTTTAGCGTAAAGAGCGAGGCATTGAGGAGGGGACAACCCCTTTCATACACGGAATAATGTCTGTTTGTCTTAAGTTTTAATGTCGCTCCTTACTTGCAGTTGAAAAAACTTGTTTTTTTGTATTCAATTTTTAAACATTTTTGAATTAATCAATGTTTTGATTTTGGTTAACCGCACATGAATAGTTGAAACGAAATTAGTATATTAATTTTTTTTCTAAATGGCTCTCTCATAGTTTTGATTGGACGATTTTGATGAAAAAGGATTGGGGAAGGAGGTCTGGAATTAAATCAAAATTTAATTCTATTTATGCATCTATTGTTATCAAGACTTTTTTTTTAGAGTTTCGGTTACTACTGAACTACATTGCTCCTTGCTTAAAGGTCGTTATCACAATCTGTTTCGTCTGCGCAATTCATACAAAATGTCTTATAAAAAGCAAAGTCCATGGATTACAGTTTGATCCCCCCCCCCCTCATTTTTGTGTCATTAGGCTCTAGAAAACAACAAGAAAAAGGAAAACATATCAGACATCAAGGAGAAAGAATGAGTTACACTTTTTATTTGTTTTTATTCTCTGAAAGTATATAAGAAGCCCTAGCTGCAGTGGCGTACTTTCGGTAAAATCCTGGTGCAATAAAAGGACCTTTCGACCTGGTAAATCAAATAGTTTGTGGTAACGAACTCTATGTACGGAGCAATGTGGCTCAATAGTAACCAAAACTGTAAGAATCAGGGTCTTGATAATAGTAGATACATCGAAAGAATTTAATTTTGATGTTTATTTAATGTATAGAATTCATGAAGTTTTATGCTACCCACAAAATTTTCAAGCCTGAGAAAATTTGCCTAATTTTTGAAAAAGGGGGAAACGCCCATAAAAAATGTAGTGATTTAATGAAAATCATACCATGTGATTCAGCTTATCAGAGAGCCGTACTTTAGAGGTTTCAATCTCTTATATACAAAATTGTGGAGTTTTGAATTTTTGCCAATAACAAGGTTACCGATGCGTGTTGATTTTTTTCCCAGGGTTGATCGTATCAAACCTATGATCCTAGATGATCCAAAGATGGCTCATTTCATAGGAAATAGAACATTCTAGTGCCCTTTTTAAGTGATAAAATTATTGGAGGGTAGGTAGCCCCCCTATATTCTCCTTTTTCCCCAAAGCCTTCTAATCAAAATTTCAGATGGTAATTTTTTTCAGCATGGTCTAAAAATCTATTAACCATAGTTTTGAGGATGACTTGACCTATTCTTAGTTTTTGATGACTTGAGACTATTCTTATTGAACGGTCTTTGTGTATCAATAATCGTACATAAATAACTGGAACAGAAAGTCAAAATTTAGTGTAAAGAGCGAGGTATTGATGAGGGGGCTATCCTCTTCATTTTTTAATAGTTCCTGTTCGTTTTAAGTTTTTATGTTGCTCCTTACTATCAGTTGAAAAAACTTTTTTTTTTTAATTTCATTTCATCTAGCAGGACCAAGAGTCTACCAACAGGTGTCAAAAACTAACAATTTTATACCACTGTTTCATCTGTTGTTCTATCTACTATATATTAGTTTCAGTAAAAAAACAAAATTATTTTAAACTTCTTTCTAAAAATTTTATTCTATTTCAAATAAAAACTTTTTACTATTACGTGGCAAATGGTCAAGAGTGAGGTAGTAAAAAGTGATTAATGGACAAATATTTTCTCGATTTTTTATTAGAATAGAATTTCACAGAATCTAACGGAGATTTATTTTTCATATTATACTTTAAAAATACGAAAAAAGAGTACTTCCAAACTAAAACACTTATTTTCAAAATTCCAAGTGGCAACAATTTCCCTCCTCTTCGCCTCCCCTATTGTTGCCCCTTGTTTCCATAAGAAAGCTGCACGCTCTTGAACTATCAATGAAGTTAGGGTAACATGTGGGGGTAATCAGTTTGGGGGTAATGCTTTCTTATTAAATTGGCCTCTTGTGAAGTAGCTCAATCTAGTTCTAAACTTGTTTCGATATAAATATTAATTTCCGAAATCCCCACAAGACTTGTACGTAAGACCTTAGAGCCCTGAAAGGGGTAAGCATATAGGAGTGAGACACATTTTTATATAACGGGAAATCACACAACAAATAGTAGATGTTATTGGAATAATTGCAGAAATTTGATCTCTTTAGGGTAAGGGGTAGTGGACCAAAATGATGAGGATATCACAGCACGGAGAGACTGGTTCCCCTCTCACCAAACCCACTACTTGGGGCGAAGGAAACATATGGATGGAACAGTTTGTTTGCCTAGGAAGTGTGCTGACATCAACTAACGACTCCTCAAAAGACATCAAACGATGCCTGGCTCTTGCCTCCGCATTTTTTATTTCACTGCGCCTTTTTTCGAAAAAAAAACACCTGCCCTTAAAACTGAAGATCGAGCAAAACTGAAGCGCGCGGAGAAGAAACATATTAAAGTCTATGACAAGCACCGAATGGCGTCATTTGAAACTAAATCCCTCCAATAGCTCCGGGTTGTCACTTACCTTGACCAAAAACCAACGAACAACTACTGTCCTCCTTAGCCACCATCTAGATCGTCAAACTTTATAGCTTCGATGGTTAGGACACGTTCAGCATATGTCCCAAGCTTACCTGCCCAAAAATAGTCTTTGAAGGAAGAATCAATGCCTCTCGCCAAAGAGGACCACCACCCAAGCACTGGCGAGAAAATTTTTGTGACCGACCGCCCCATTATTGCTTGGGACTACAAAAAAAAATGAAGGCATATCGAAAATATTATAAGATGCCATTAGAGGATACCATCGGCCAACCCCGCGATGTAAGCAAGAAGTCTATATACTTCTAGATTTTTTAAGGAGATGAAAAGATAAATATTTTATCACATATTTGACCTTTACTGGAAAATTGAGAGTATATTGAGAGTATAAGTATAGAAACATCTCCTAATAGTCCTTAATTGCTATTAAATAAAACAAACAAGTTTTTTTTTAATGAAAGTAAGGAGCAACATTAAAACTTAAGATGAACAGAAATTACTCCGTATTTGAAAGGGGCTTATCCTCCTCAACGCCCCGCTCTTCACGTTAAAGTTTGACTCTTTCTCTCAACTCTACTTTTTAAGACAGTAAAAAACTTTAGCGTAAAGAGCGGGGCTTTGAGGAGGAAAAGCCCCTTTCCTATTCGGAGTAATTTCTGTTCGTTTTAAGTTTCAATGTTGCTCCTTACTTTCATTTAAAAAACTTGTTTTTTTTTTATTTCTGGACGTTTTTGAATTAATGCATGTTTTGATCTTGTCTCTCCGCACATAAATAATTACAATGGAATTTGCATATTAATCAGAAGATTTTGGGGAAAAAGGAGTGAGGGAGGAGGCCTGGCTGCTTTCCAGCTTTTCGACTACTTAAGAAGGCAACTAGAAAAGAAATTATTATTGGGTAGAAAACTCAAACCAAATTTTTAACCCTTTTGATAATGGATGCAGGGGTATAACCGGGGCATTAGACAAAGGGACAGGAGCTGGGCATAAAATACGTACAGTGGCATGAACTGAGCATAGGTACAGGGTCATTAGCTGGATATTGGATATAAGGGAATAAGTTGAGTGTAGATACAGGGGTATGAGCTGGGCATGGACAAAAGGATATGAGCTTGGCATAGGTACTAGGACACGAGCTTGGCAGTTGCCATATATACAAGGATATAAACTGTGCATAAATGCAGGGGCATGAGCTGGACATAGATACAGGAGCACTAGGGAATGAAGTTTGAAAGCCCAAGATATATTCAATAGCTCTTAAACTCGTTTTTGAATCTTGCTTGAGGCTAGTAGAATAAATTGAATTGGTAGATTTAAGTTGGATTTGTATTTTACAAAGTGACTAGATCTTAAAAAATATCTAATTTTCTGTTTAATAGTTAAGGTAAAAGGAAAAACTAGTCGGCACCAGCGACCCATATCAGGTACGGTGTTTGAGGCTTCTTCTAAAGATATAAGGGAGGAGGACCAAAAGCATCAAAATTTAATCTTGGCCACCATAAAAATTGAGTGCCCTACCCTATGAAAAAATAAATTTTTGTTATACAATTTAACTAATTAAATTTAAATTTTTGTTATATAACTACATTTTTTTACTTAAATTACTTAACATTTCTTTTAGTTAAAATTGAGTCAAGCAGTAATTTTTTATTTTATGTTATTTATGTAGCTATAACACAATTTTTCACATAATATTTTACATTATTTTATACACTATCTTTCACGTGCCTTAATTAAAATTCTGACGCAAACAGATTAATAAACTCCTGCTACGTCAGTAAACAATTTAAAGGAAGGTCATTTTTTTGCTGGAGGCAAATTTCTCCTTAAACAATGTTCAACCTTTAAAGATAATTAAATACTAGTTTTTTTAACCAAAAGTAAGGAGCGACATTAAAACTTAAGACGAACAGAAATTACTCCGTATATGAAATGGGTTGTCCCCTCCTCAACGCCTCCCTCTTTACATTAAAGTTTTTAATTATTTTAAAAATTAGAATTGTGGCAAAGAGTCAAAATTTAGCGTAAAGAGCGAGGGATTGCGGAGGGCAAAACCCATTTCATATACGGAGTAATTTCTGTTCGTTTTAAGTTTTAATGTCGCTCCTTACTTTCAGTTAAAAAGACTAGTTTTTTTTTATTTAATTTCTGAACGTTTTTGAATTAATGCATGTTTAATTTTGGCTCTCCGCACATAAATTATTAAAATGAAATTTGCATACTAATTCTTTTTTTTGGCTAAATGGCTTTTTCTTAATTTGGATCAGACGGTTTTGAGGTATAAGGGGTGGGGAAGGAGGCTTAGTTGCCCTCCAATTTTTCGGTTACTTAACAAGGTAACTAGAACTTTTAATTTTTAACTAACCTTTTTATTAGTAAAATAAATTAAAAAACTAGTTTAACGGAAAGTAAGGAGCGACATTAAAACTTAAAACGAACAGAAATTACTCCGTATATGAAATGGGTTGTCCCCTCCGCAAACCCTCGCTCTTTACGCTAAAGTTTTTAATTGTTTTAAAAAGTAGAATTATGGCAAAGATTCAAACTTTAGTGTAAAGAGCGAGGGATTGTGGAGGGGTAAAGAGCGAGGGATTGCGGAGGAGACATCCCATGTCATATACCGAGTAATTTCTATTCGTTTTAAGTATTAATGTCTTAAGAATTAACTTACGTAACAAACTTTTATATTCTTATATTTTTATTATGTGTATAAGGGGGTTTGTCCCCTTGTTAATACTTCGCTGTTTATACTAAATCTTAAGTTTTATCCCAGTTCTTTAAGAATGACCCCTGAATCAGAAAGGCCGTAGAATAAGTAATTGAAATTACTAAAAATACTTTAGCATAAAGAGCGATGTGTTTATCTCCTCCTAAATGCCTCGCTCTTTATGCTAAAGCATTTTTAGGACCCCTCATATGCTTAATAATCTCTGTTCGTTTTAAGTTTTAATGCTAGTCTTTACTTTCAATTAAAAAAAATTCATGTTTATTTTTTCATTGTTATTTTATAGTAATTCTAGAAAATCCTGCGCCCTTTTCATTGAGTTTTTCTTCCCCCAAGATATATTCCTCCAAGAAAAGATCCTCCCACATAGTCCCCTCCCCTCAACCCAACCCCCCAAACCAAAAGAATCCCCCTGAAAACGTCTGTATACTTCCCAATAACCACTACTGTATGTAAACATTGGTCAGAGTTTGTAACTTGCAGCCCCTCCCCCAGGGACCGAAGGGGAGTAAGTCATCCCCAAAGAAATAGTTCTTATGGTTTTTGACTATGTGGAACAAAATGGCTATCTTAAAATTAAAAAATGACCGTGGGAGGGCGACTAGGTGCCCTCCAATTTTTTTGGTCACTTAAAAAGGACACTAGAACTTTACATTTCCATTAAAATGAGCCTTCTTTCGACATTCTAGGATCTCTTGGTCGATACGATGACCCCTGGGAAAAAGAAACAACAAAACAAAAAAAAACAAATAAACACGAACCCGTGATCTGTCTTCTGGAAAAAAAAACGAAATAGGAGCTTGAAATTTTTGTTATAGGGTTCTCTGATACGCTAAATGCGATGGTGTGATTTTTGTTAAGATTCTACTACTTTTAGGGGGTGTTTCCCCCGTTTTTCCGAAATAAGGTAAATTTTCTCAGGCTCTTTTCTTTTGATGACAAAGATTAAATTTGATGAAATATATAAATTTAAAATCAGCATGAAAATCCGATTTGTTTGATGTATTTTTAGCATCAAAATTCTGATTTTTAGAGTTTCGTTTACTATTGAGCCGGGCCGCTCCTTACATGACATCAAAATGAATATTCGTTTTGAATGATCACAATAACAGTTACTCAACTTAAAAATACTTAGTTAAATAATTTTAACACTGTTAGTTACCAAAAGGTAGTTCGACAATTATTTCGGTGAAATTCAAGTAAATTAAAACACTCGGAGACTTTTCATTCAAACAAACTGATCAGTTCTCTTTTGGTATTTGACCAGTGAACAACTAATTGAATTTAAGCCGGATTAACTGTGTACCTGTTCGGAATAAATAACGAGTGAAATACTTTTAAACTTGTTAGATGAATTTATAAACTTGTATATGATCATGGCTTAAGGATTATTTATGGATTGTGGCTGTGAGTTGGTATTCCGCACTACTATCATCTGAGTCCTGCATTTAAATGTTCGGATTACTTGGAAATCACTGGATTACTTGCCCCACTCAAAGATAAGTTAGTATTTATTCTCATTGCATTTTTTTAGCCAGTGTGGATCATTTCATAATTGTGCTTATTGATAACTTCTCTGTGGATATACCTTTTTTACTTAATTGTCAAACAGTTCGTGGTAACGAACTTTAGTAAGGAGCGACCCGGCTCAATAGTAAACGAAACTCTAAAAATCGGAGTTTTGATGCTAAAAGATGCACCAAAGAATAGAATTTTCATGCTGATTTTAAATATATAAGTTTCATCAAATTTAATCTTTGTCATCAAAAGTTACGAGCCTGAGAAAATTTGCCTTATTATGGAAAATAGGGGGAAACACCCCCTAAAAGTCAAAGAATCTTAACGAAAATCAAAACATCGCATTCAGCGTATCAGAGAACCCTACAACAAAAATTTCAAGCTCCTATCTACAAAAATGTGGAATTTCGTATTTTTTGCCAGAAGATTGATCACGGGTGCGTGTTTATTTGTTGTGTTTTTCCCAGGGGTCATCGTATCGACCAAGTGTTCCTAGAATGTCGCAAGAAGGCTCATTCTAACGGAAATAAAAAGTTCTAGTGCCTTTTTTTAAGTGACCAAAAAAATTGGAGGGCACCTAATCCCCCTCCCACGCTCATTTTTTCCCAAAGTCAACGGATAAAAATTTTGATATAGCCATTTTGTTCCGCATATTCGAAAACCATAATACCTGCGTCTTTGGGATGACTCAACAAACAAGTTACAAGCTACAAAGCTGCAAGTTATGAACTTTTACCAGTGTTTACATACAGTAATGGTTATTGGGAAATGTACAGACGTTTTCAGGGGGATTTTTTTTTGGTTTGGGGGTGGGGTTAAGGGGAGAGGGCTTTGGGGGAGGATCTTTCCTTGGAGGAATATGTCATGGGGGAAGAGAAATTCACTAAAAAGGGTGCGGGATTTTCTAGCATTACTACAAAAAAAAACAATGAAAAAATAAACATGAAAAAGTTTTTTCAGCTAAAAGTAAGGAGTATCATTAAAACTTAAAACGAACAGAGATTATTACGCATATGAGGGGTTCTAAAGATACTTTAGCATAAAGAGCGAGATATTTAGGAGGAGATAAATACCTTGCTCTTTATGCTAAAGTATTTTTAGTAATTTCAACTATTTATCCTGCGGCCTTTCTGATTCAGGGGTCATTCTTAGAGAATGGGGACAAAACTTAAGATTTAGTGTAAAGAGCGAGGTATTAACGAGGGGACAAACCCCCTCATATACATAATAAAAAAATATAAGAACATAAAAGTTTGTTACGAAAGTTAATTCTTAAGTTACGTATATTTTTTACTAATAAAAACGTTCGTTAAAAATTAAAAGTTCTAGTTGCCTTTTTAAGTAACCGAAAAAATGGAAGGAAACTAGGCCTCCTTCTCCATCCCTTATTTCTCAAAATCGTCTGATCAAAACTAAGAGAAAGCCATTTAGCCAAAAAAAGAATTAATATGCAAATTTCATTTTAATAATTTATGTGCGGAGAGCCAGAATCAAAAATGTATTAATTCAAAAACGTTCATAAATGAAAAAAAAAATTTTAACTGAAAGTAAGGAGCTATATTAAAACTTAAAACGAACAGAAATTACTCCGTATATGAAATGGGTTGTCCCCTCCGCAATCCCTCGCTCTTTACGCTAAAGTTTGACTCTTTACCACAATTCTACTTTTTAAAACAATTAAAAACTTTAGCGTGAAGAGCGAGGGATTGCGGAGGGGACAACCCATTTCATATACAGAGTAATTTCTGTTCGTTTTAAGTTTGAATATCGCTCCTTACTTTAAGTTAAAAAAAACTAGTTTTCTTTGTTATTTATTTTTTACTGATGCCTAGTCGTGAGTGAAATTTTGCTTATCATGGATAATTGGAATACCAGTACGCTTTATTGTTCCCCAGTTTTGAATTTTGCTCAGCACAATCTCGATGAGGGGTTGGACCATCATTCGATTGTGAAATACGCTAGTGATTTTTTCCCGTATGAAAATGTTCTTTGCGCTAAGAAGCTTTTATATAGCAACTGCTTCCCAGTTGAGCCTATACCTCGTCGTTCGGGACCCAGTGCTAAGAATAGTTCATTGTCGGACATTATCGCTATTCTTTCTCGCTGCTCTGCAGAAAATATTGATATTCCAGAGTTCGTGATGAAATCCCCCTCTGAAGTCCCTAGCATTCCGGCGTCAGCTTATTCTATCCTTACCACCAAAGTCACCAGTGCCTTGATCAGTTAAAATCGCTTGCTCACCTCAATAGTCCAGCAACGTCTTTAAATACGTCTCAGATAGTAAGGGTACCAATCGCAAACCCTCGTACGCCGTTGTTCTTAGATATTCGCCTCAAGAACTAAAAGACCTTGTTTCTCGCAAGGAAAATCTTGATTTTTTCGCCGGACATGACGGAATTGTGTCGGTAAAGTCAGATGCGATAAGGAAAAGATGGATTGTTGTTACAAGGGATAAAGTTTCCGCCAATTCTCTTGCCGCATCTGCTGTTGCGAGCTATCCAAATATTCTTGCTAAAGTGATTGATCACAAACCTCTTGGGGTAATTAGGGGACTTTCCGATAGTGTTTCTAGCAGTATACTCATTTCCGATGTTCCTGGTCTTGTTGAGGCCATCTAGATCGGCTCTTCTCATACATTCCGTTTAGAGTTCCTAGATTCCGCTTCACTAAAATCTGCCATTGCTACAGGTCTGCGCTTGGGTTACGAGTCTTTTAAAATATCGGAATACAAAGAATTGCCCAGACGGTGTCTTAGATGCCAAAATATCCGTCATTCTTTAGCTCACTGCCCATGTGCCCCAAGTGAGATCAAATGCTCTAAATGTTCTTGATGCCAATCCAATACAAATGACAATCCTTGCTTAGAGGCTCCGAAATGTGCCAACTGCGGCGAAGCTCATGTTTCCTATAGTATGAATTGCCCAGTGATGAAACGTGCTCTGAACTCTGCTCCAAAATGAACCAAGCCACTATTTTAAGTTTTGCTTCCCTCAATATTATCGGCACAAAAGACAAAGGCTTGTTAATTAATGAATTATTAGTCCATGACATAGTGTTCTTGCAAGAACATCTTTTGACCAAATCAAACGTTTCTAGCCTGAAGCGATCTTCTGTCCACGATTTTTTTTTCGCAAAAGGCCAAGGAAATTAGAGGCCGCCCTTCCGGTGGCCTAGAAATTTTCTTCCGTTCCCCATCAAAGCCCTCTGTGATTCATTATGATGATAACATCTTTGCGATTTAATGTGACAGTACCGCCTTTATAAACGTTTACTTACCTTGCGACCGACGTTCTATAGCATCGTTCACATCTTTCGCTAAATGTTGCTCCATTTTAAAGTATCTACTCGAAAGTCTACGTTTGAAAGACCTAAATTGGGTTTTAGCTGGTGACCTTAACTGTAACATTCTTGGTACCTCCGATAGGTCAATCCTCTTGCTAGAATCACTTCCTAGTATATATCGCGTCGCAGTTAAGAGCCTCCCGTTCACGTATATGCATAACAGAGGCTATTCAAAATCGAACCTGGATCACGTGATCTCTTCCAGTTCCAGCTAAATATCATCTATTGTCATGGTGGACGAAGAGAAGATTGATGATGACTACCTTGTCTTAGCTGTAATTTGTCCTATGAACTATCTGGCAAAACACTTTCGGCTCAGCCGAAGTGGCATACGAAGTTGAACTGGGATCGTGCTAATTTCCCACTATGCCTTGCTACGCTAACTGCTTTACTGTCGACCATAAAAGTGCCATATCACCTGCTACAAACGTCAGTTTCCTCGCCTTCAAGGAGAGTTGACCTAAATTGCTATTATTATCAAATTGTCCATTGCCGTAAATCAGCTTCCAAAGCTGCAGTGCCTGTGGATAAAGCTCGGATTGGTACAAGAAAGCCTAATTGGAATGTTGATCCTGAAGTAAAACGTGCTAAGCAAAAAGCCAAATTTTGTCTAGGTATGTGGACATCATGTGACCGATCATCGTCTGGAGCTGTTTTCTCTGTGAAACAAAATTGTAAACTTGAATATAAGTCAGTTTGAAGAGAGCACGCTTAAATGGATGGCCAGGGTCTACCGATAAGGCCTCCTGAATAAGGCTATTAATAATGAGAAATGCTCCCCATCACCCCTGTCTTGTTTCCAGCTAACTAATTTTGTTGATCATTATAAAGTTGTGTTCAGTGTATTTAATAATTTGCTTGTCTTTATTATAAGTTGCTTGAACCACTTTTACCACACCGTCTCCTGGAGGCTCACGTCCAGCCTGTAGCAATATCTGAAATTCGCCGGGCTTTAAGGAAAATTAAGCGTTCAAATAGCCTTAACGGCCTTTTTTTTCTGATTTTTTGCTTATGATTCTCCTGCTCTACTTAACCATCTACAAATATTTTTCCAGTCTTGCTTAGCACAGTCGCTTGTTCCTGATAGTTTCCTTTGTGGCCGTGTAACGTCTATTCAAAAGCGAGGCAAGTACCCCCCGTCATGTGTGAACTATCGTCCCATTACAGTATCGTGTTTTTTAAGCAAGTTGCTTGAACATTTGTTACTACCAGAAATTGAGTCGAATTGTGATTTTACGCCTTTTCAATTTGGTTTTCGGAAAAATTTCGGTTGCTCCCATACACATCATGTTTTAAGCCGACTCATGAAAGATGCCGTAAAAACTAAAATGTCCTTATACTGTCTTACTGTTGATATTTCTGGAGCTTTGGAAAATATTGTGCACTCTCAGGCTCTATTTTCTCTTGCGTCTTCAGGTGTTAATCCTTCCGTACTAAGTTTATTGTCTTCTTGGTGTTCAAAGTCTAAAATTCAAGTTACCTGGAATGGCCAAATATCTGACCTGGTAAAAATTAATAAGGGAATTCGGTAAGGTGCCGTATTGTCTCCTAGTATATTTAAATGCGTGCTTGCATCGTGCCTGCGTCCCCTTAGAAGTTCTGTTTTTTTACGGTAATATTGGTTTGTCTTATATTGCATATGCAGATGACGTTCTTCTTGTTGCCCGGACTCGCCGTTGATTGCTTTCTAATTTTACTATATTAACCAATGAACTATCTAAGATTGGACTGTCAGTTAATGCGTCTAAATGCGAGTTTATCTATTTTAATAGCCCTTATGTGGTCGCTCCATTCGTTGCTGAGACTGCAGTTCTACCATGTTCTTCTTTAGTTAGTTGGCTTGGTCTGTGTTTTGGCCCAACACTTTCCACTACCTGTTCATCCCGAGTGAATCAAGCCGTGATAAACCTACGCGTCGCTTACAGAAAAATATCCCCAAACAAAAGCTGTTACAACCGCTACGGTTTGTGCATGATTTACAACGCTTATTGTGCCCCTGTGCTTTTGTTTTTATCAGGCATGGCTCATCTGTTTCGTAAGAAAGATCGACATACTCTACGTACGGCTTATTTCAGATATTGCAAATTCCTCCTCCGGCTTCCTAGATGGCACCGAAACAAGAAAATAATTGCTCGGTTTGGTTTAATTGATGTACCTTCTCGGATTCGGTCTTCCAGTAATGATTTATGTAAAAAGACTATCAACTTTATTCACATTTATGACCCTCTGCAGCCTTTTTTCCATATTGATATTGGTTAATTAGTCCATGTTGTCTTTTGTTAGTTTGAATTTTTTTCTTCGCTGTTTATCGTTTTTGTTTTCGTTTATTTATAATACTCCGTATTTTGTGTTTCTTATACTTTTACGGGTAATAAAGTTCATTCATTCATTTAAATGGATAAAGCATTATCTCTACCTTACCAAAACAATGGTCAATATTTCAATTAAACTAACGAATAAGATTCTTCAAATTTAATTTAATCAAACTGTCGAAACTAGAAACTCAATTAAAATA